>NW_007755958.1:0-1073 GCF_000696425.1 Galeopterus variegatus | reverse complement strand
AGTTAATACTCTTTGTAAAGATGTCGATCTGAAATAAAGTGTACTTCATTTCTTCTGAAAATCCTGGTAGAGCAATTTGTTTAAATTATCTGTCTGCATAGGGAAGAAAAGGCTTTGTGGTGTTTAAAGCTTTTGCAAAAAGGATAAGAGAAAATTTAGTAGTGATTTGTATTCTTTAAAGGTATCACTTGATGACAACCTAATTTCTTTCTTTTTTTTTTTCCCTCCTAAAATTGAAGGGTTTTCTGTTATATTACCTTTTTGTAAGTGTTATAATCCTTACTTTTTTGGCTGAATGTAGATTGGATTTTTGCGTCAATGAACAAAAATTTTGAAACACCTGGTGGTTTTGCTACAGGAAGATTTTTTGTTAAATTATTTTAATGTTAGGGTATAAATCACCATGCTTATCATCTCAACTTAATAAGCTAAGGATAATTAGGTCAGAGTATGAATGAACCCTGAGTATGGGTATAGAAAAGTTGGAAGAAATGTAGTTTCAGTCATCTAAATCCTGGGAAATCAAATCTTAGCATTCTAAACAGTACGAATTTGAGTTGTAGAATAATAACATTGTTTTGTCCCCTACACCCCGCCCCCCATAAGCAGAGAGGACCCTGTAAGAGTGTCTAGAAAGAGACCTAGCTGCCTGTGTCTGAAGTATTATTGATGTGTATAATAGGTTACTTTCTAATAGATGAACTTAACTGCTGCTTTCATTTTAGATTAACCTTCTACCTCATCTGAACTTTTATCTGGAAGTACCCTTCTACAGTTTTAGCCTGTGAATTTGAGGAATAATACTAAGTTGCTTTGATGAACATGTATACTAATTTCTGCTTGCTATCTATATAAAAGAAAAATTGCAATACCGCTATGCACTCAGCAGAATGGCTAAATTAAAAAAACAGCAAAAACAATACTAGCAAGGATGTGAAAAAATTGTAAACATCTTACGCTATTATTAGAAGGGGAAATTGGCACAACTACTTTGGAAAACTGTTTGTCAGTTTCTACCCATAGATGAACATATGTGTTTTCTGAGACCCAGTAATCCTGCCCCTAGGTGTATA
>NW_007755957.1:6014-7299 GCF_000696425.1 Galeopterus variegatus | reverse complement strand
AAAATTAGATGCTAAATTATGATCAACTTGTTGGAAAACATTGTAATAGATCAAGAAATAGATAGGATGACATAAGCATACCATAAGAAACACAATTCCGAGAAAGGAAATTATTTTCTAAGAAAGACTAAAAAAGATCTACACATTTACAAATCAGAATTATACCTCTCCTAAACCTCCAGTCATCTCCTTGCTTATCCTGATGGTTTGACTGTTGCTTGGAAATCTGAGATACTTGATGCTGTAAACCTTTTCGATCACCTTCTGCTTTTGTAAGTTGTGTACGTAGTTCTTCTACCTAAATTTGCATAGTCAAAAATCAAACTTTAATTTTCAGATCAGGAAAAAAATCATTGCACTTACAAATTATTATAAATTATTTGCTTGGGGAAAATATTTTACTTCTAATGGGCTATTTTAAACACAAGTTGAAGCCAAGTTAATGTCTTTGCTATGCCAAGCAGAGTGGAACAGTCTTCTGCTCCATCTCCTCATTCCTCCCATTCCTTCCATAAAAAATGAACATCTTTTCCTTTTCTGTGTCCATTGTGACAAAGAATTTGACCACATTTTTTTTAAATCCCTTATTTTCACCTCAGTCCACTCCACCGTTAACCCAAACAACCTCCAACTAAGTACTATACGTTTTCATGTTTTTCTATTTTTCTCCTGTTTTCTTTTATGTGAACATGGTCTGTTAGTTGTGAGACCCAAGTGAAATGACAATGATGTAGCATATTTTGATATCAAAACAGTGCTCAAAATAAATAAGCAATAAGTGCTGTTGAATAAACTATAAACCCCTTGGACTCAGAAACTGTTTTATTCATCTCTATATTTCTAGAGACTAGGAAATTGCCTAGCACATGGTAGGTAGTTCCCAAATGACCATTAAACAAGTTAGCAGTGGCAAAAAGATTAAGCTAAAGTCACAATGAAAATCCAAACAAAGAAATCTTTTGCTTCAAAAACTGAAACTAGAGATTACAAGTCAGTGTTCCAAAAAAAGCCAAAGTGGAATTGAATACAAATATAAACTTCCAAAAAAGAAAGTCTGAACCCTGCCAACATTAATTCCATGTGACCACTGGCAGCAGAACAAAGTCAATGAACACTTTTAAAGGTTTTGTAAAACAGGTGCTAGGGTGTATTTTCAGCACCAATTGTCAAAATGAAATATTCCTTCTGAATGTCTATGATTCCTGACATTTTGCATACCTAACATGTTATGTAGGTGACTTATGTAACACACACCTCAAAACAGAAGAAGGTACAATTGCAGTTT
>NW_007755957.1:0-271 GCF_000696425.1 Galeopterus variegatus | reverse complement strand
TTTCAAAGGAAGACATACAAATGGCCAACAGATACATGAAAAAATGCTCCACATCACTAGTCATCAGAGAAATGCAAATTAAAACCACATTGAGATACTACCTCATTCCAGTTAGACTGGCTATAATCAAAAAGATGGTGAATAACAAATGCTGGCGAGAGTGTGGAGAGAAGGGAACACTACTGCACTGTTGGTGGGACTGCAAATTAATACAACCACTTTGGAAAACAATTTGGAAGTTTCTCAAACAACTACAGATAGATCTTCCATA
>NW_007755956.1:5731-7299 GCF_000696425.1 Galeopterus variegatus | reverse complement strand
GATAATATAAATGGATTTCACAGAGAATGTTAAGTGAAGGAAACTACAAAATTCCTATTGTATGATTTTAGTTCCATATAGTTCAAACACAAGCAAACTCAATCTACAGTGATAGGATTCAAGAGAGTGGTTATCTTTGCGAAGAGATTGTGGTTAGTGAGAAGAGACATGAAGGGTCTTCTGGAGCACTGGTGATGTTCTTTATCTCCATCAGAGTTATTATGGTCATACAAGTGTGTTTGCTTTTTGAAAATTACTTGATTTATATACTTACGATTTATGCACTTTTTTTGAATATATGATATACTTCAGTAAAAATTTAACTTAAAAATGTGACCTCATCTTATACTTCAGCTGTTGAAGCAGGTCATGTTTACTGTATCACTATAACTCTGTTAAAAAAGAATGGAGATTTTTTTTTTAAATGATTATTTTTGTATGGTAAATTTGATTTTTTAAAATTTTCTAATGCTCTACAATGAACAGAAACTACTTCTATAATAAGAACTAAGTAAAATAAATTAAAATAAACTTCATTAACACTACCATAGTTGGACACTCAGTTTCAACTATGCAGAATATATTTGTTGATATATTTATTTCTTGATATATATACATAAATATACATATATTTATTAACACTACTCAGCAGCTTTGCCTCTCTACTTTTTTCCTTTTTTATCATTATTTCACCTTCTCTTTTCCTTTTCTATATCACTAGCACCCATCCCTGAACTGGGCAAGCAGACTTTAAAAAAAAAAAATAAATTACCCAATATTCTGCATTTCTGAGTTTTCTGTTTCACTGATTTATAAGCATTTTATGTGGATATAATTTTCCCCTATTGGTATAAAATTACTTTTTACCTACTTTGCACACTATCATGTTCCCCTGCTTTTCATGTTAAATCAAACTTGTTCTCTTTATTCTAGGCTCTCACTTTTCCTTGTTTTTCTTATCTTTTCTAGTTTGTAGTAATTCTTTTTTGAATGGGGTTTTCCATTTAAATACCACATAAAAATCCATTAGGATCTTGACTTTTATTTATTCTGTCTGTTCGGCGTCCAGCATGATATATACATGATATATACTTGAATACCAAATTCATCCAGCATGTTAAGAAAAGCAACAACCTGCCACATAAATCAAGACACTTATTTACGTCTTTCTGCAGTTGGAAATCAGAGTAGGATGGACCAAACGTTGTAGAAAGGATTAGATATTCTGGAGCTACAAAGTGTGGTAATTTTTATTTTAAAATATTCTCTTATAGAAGTTAAGTTTAAAACAGAAATTGTTCAAATAGCGACAGGCTGAAAGATTTATTTTTATATTGAAAAATGACTAGCCAAGGAGACCCAAGTTGTACAGCCAACAACACGTTTGTGCTACAGTATAATGTGCAATAAGTCAAATGTATAGATGATTTTACACTTACCCAATGAGGAGAGTATGGTCAAAGGAACACAAAATAAGTAGCCTATAATCATCTGCAAGGTTACGTGCTCCACTCTAATGAGAACAAGCCATGAGGTTCTCTTACCTGCTGTCTAAAGCAACAGCAGGC
>NW_007755956.1:0-565 GCF_000696425.1 Galeopterus variegatus | reverse complement strand
CAAGAGTTAACCATTAATTTCCCACCCTTTTGGTAAACATGACATACTTTAGGCTCAGAGTAATATTGTTGCTCTTTTCAGAAACATACATAACACTTTAGAATCTGACAATCTTAGGAAGACTAGAAAGTTTTCTAACCTTTAGGGAATACTGCAAAAGGCAGTTTGCACATAGATCTTGTTGCTGAGTTGTAAGCAATTGCATTTCCTGTGGTAAATATTAAAAAGTTTTAGTATGGATAGCAAAACTGAGAAGGTCACATAATTATAGTATTTCTGGTAAGTATTTCAACTATTATTTATTATTCAACTATTATTAATAATAGTATTTCAACTATTATTTCAATGTTCCATGTGTTCTATATCTGTATTTGTAATCTATGGATGACAATAAAACAATGAATAAGAATATGAATGCCATAATGTTTTTAAACATATATACACTGATGTATAAAAGTGAAGATGAGAATCTCTTGAAAACAACTATATCTGCCTCATTACCCTCTACGGGGCCAGAATGGTCACCAGGTGGCACTCAGATCTCAACTAGCAATGCAAGTTAGTT
>NW_007755955.1:6053-7300 GCF_000696425.1 Galeopterus variegatus | reverse complement strand
GATCATCTTAGTCTGATGAGTTTACTTAGATCGATGATCTCGGTCTGATGAGTTTACTTAGATCGATGAGCTCAGTCTGATGAGTTAACTTAGACCAATGAGCTTGGTCTGATGAGTTTAATTAAATCGATCATCTTGGTCTGATGAGTTTACTTAGATCGATGTTCTCGGTCTGATGAGTTTACTTAGATCGATGATCTCGGTCTCATGAGTTTACTTTGATCGATGAGCTCTGTCTGATGAGTTTACTTTGATCGATGAGCTCAGTCTGATGAGTTTACTTAGATCGATGTGCTTGATCTGATGTGTTTACTTTGATCGATGTGTTTGGTCTGATGAGTTTACCTAGATCGAACCTCTTGGTCTGATCAGTTAACTTAGACCAATGAGCTTGGTCTGATGAGTTTAATTAAATCGATCATCTTGATCTGATGAGTTTACGTAGATCGATGTTCTCGGTCTGATGAGTTTACTTAGATCGATGATCTTGGTCTCATGAGTTTACTTTGATCGATGAGGTCTGTCTGATGAGTTTAGTTTGATCGATGAGCTCGGACTGATGAGTTTACTTGAATCGATGAGCTTGGTCTGCTGAGTTTACTTAGATCAATGTGCTTAGTCTGATTAGTTTACTTAGATCGATTAGCTTGGTGTGATGAGTTTATTTAGATGCAAGAGCTTGGTCTGATGAGTTTACTTAGATCGAATAGCTTTCTCTGATGTGTTTACTTTGATCGATGCGCTCGGTCTGATGAGTTTTCTCAGATCGATTATCTCGCGCTGATGAATTTAGTTAGATTGATGTGCTTGGTCTGATGAGTTTACTTTGATCGATGAGCTCGGTCTGATGAGTTTACTTAGATCGATGTGCTTGGTCTGAGGAGTTTACTTACATCGATAAGCTCAGTCTGATGAGTTTACTTAGATCGATGAGCTCGGTCAGATGAGTTTAATTTGATCAATGAGCTTGCTCTGATGAGTTTATTTAGATTGATGAGCTTGGTCTTGTGACTTTACTTAGATCGATGAACTTGGTCTGATGAGTTTAATTAGATCGAAGTGCTCAGTGTGATGAGATTACTGACATCGATGAGCTTGGTCTAATGAGTTTACTTAGATCAATGTTCTTGGTCTGAGGAGTTTACTTAGATCGATTAGCTTTCTCTGATGAGTTTACTTAGATCGATGAGCTTAGTCTTATGAGTTTAATTAGATCGATGAGCTCGGTCTGAGGAGTTTACTTAGAT
>NW_007755955.1:4893-5113 GCF_000696425.1 Galeopterus variegatus | reverse complement strand
CGATGAGCTCAGTCGGATGAGTTTACCTAGATCGATGAGCTCGGTCTGATGAGTTTACTTAGATCGATGTGCTTGGTCTGAGGAGTTTACTTAGATCGATGAGCTCAGTCGGATGAGTTTACCTAGATCGATGAGCTCGGTCTGATGAGTTTACTAGATCGATGTGCTTGGTCTGATGTGTTTTCTTAGATCTATGTGCTTGGTCTGTTGAGTTTACTTT
>NW_007755955.1:4492-4774 GCF_000696425.1 Galeopterus variegatus | reverse complement strand
GTCTGATGAGTTTACTTAGATCGATGTGCTTGGTCTGATGAGTTTACTTTGATCGATGTGCTTGGTCTGATGAGTTTACTTCGAACGAACATTTTCGTCTGATGAGTTAAATTAGACCAATGAGCTTGGTCTGATGAGTTTACTTACATCGATCAGCTCGGCCTGATGAGTTTAATGAGATCCATGTGCGTGGTCTGATGAGTTTACTTAGATCGATGAGTTCGGCCTGATGAGTTTAATGAGATCCATGTGCGTGGTCTGATGAGTTTACTTAGATCGATG
>NW_007755955.1:0-915 GCF_000696425.1 Galeopterus variegatus | reverse complement strand
CGGTCTGATGAGTTTACTTAGATCGATTAGTTTTCTCTGATGAGTTTACTTAGATCAATGATCTTAGTCTTATGAGTTTAATTAGATCGATGAGTTCGGTCCGATGAGTTTACTTAGGTCGATGAGCTCTGTCTGATGAGTTTGCTTAGATCGATGTGAATGGTCTGATGAGTTTACTTAGATCGATTAGCTCAGTCTGATGAGTTTACTTAGATCGATGTGCTTGGTCTGATGAGGTTACTTAGATCGATGATCTTGCTCTGATGAATTTGCTTAGATCGATGATATTGCTCTGATGAGTTTACTTAGATCAATGTGCTTGGTCTGATGAGTTTACTTAGTATCGATGGGGTTGGTCGGAAGAGTTTATTTAGATCGATACGCCTGGTCTGATTAGTTTTCCTAGATCAATTAGCTTGGTCTGTTTAGTTTTCTTAGATCGATTCGCTTGGTCTGATTAGTTTTCCTTAATCGATTCGTCAGGTCTGATTAGTAATCCTATATCGATTAGCTTAGTCTGATTATTTTTCCTAGATTGATAAGTTTTGTCTGATTAGTTTTCCTTAATCGATTCGTCAGGTCTGATTAGTAATCCTATATCGATTAGCTTAGTCTGATTATTTTTCCTAGATTGATAAGTTTTGTCTGATTAGTTTTCCTACAACGATTAGTTTGGTCTGATTGTATTTCCTAGATCGATTAACTTGGTCTGATTATTTCTGCTTGATCGATTAGCTTGGTCTGATGAGTTTACTTAGATCGATTAGCTTGGTATGATGAGTTTCCTTGTATCGATGAGCATAGTCTAATGAGTTTACTTAGATCGATAAGCTTGGTCTGATGAGTTTACTAACATCAATGTGCTTGGTCTGATGAGTTTACTTAGATGGATGAGCTTGTTGTGATGAGTTTACT
>NW_007755954.1:5084-7300 GCF_000696425.1 Galeopterus variegatus | reverse complement strand
AGGGTGACAAAGCACAGCTGCTCAGAGAGCTGCAAGGTGTTCCTCTTGGCTACACGGAGGGTGGACATGGTGGTTCTTCAACACGTGGTGAAAGGATCCCCTGCATCAGAGGCCTCCAGCCATCTGACAAAAGTACAGATTTGTGGGCCCCACCTCCAATTTACTGAATTGGGTACTCTGGAAGAGAGGCCTGGGAATCTGCACTTTTAAACACATTCTCAGGTGATCTGAAGGCTCAGCTGAAGCCTCAATTGAGAGTGTAGAATGTCAGGGAGGAGAATGAACAGAGATGAGGGACACAGGCAGTAGTGTGCTGGCACTTGATTAACAACCAGCTCTCGGGTGGGTTGGGGAGTGATTCGTAGTTTGCTGATTTATGGGTTGTAACTACTATAGTGAAGATCACGTGAGCTAATGTATATCCAACTTTGTAGGATCTAAAGCATGAAGGAAAGAAAAGTTTTTATTCTTTTGTTGAGAGGATAACTTTTGGCTTATCCTGAATCCACAGACTTTTCTTGTAAACAATCCACCTGTCATAATTATTTGTTGTGAAATGCCTTATTGCAACAAGAGCTGATTTATTCTACAAAGACATCTGACCTCTTGCATCTTGACAGGTGGCAGGTGAGGATTGGACCTTGCAGGGATCTTGCAAGCAGGAGGAGCTTTCCTTCTGTGTTTCAGCTAAACATCATCATCCAGAAGATAGACTGTCTGCTTTTCTGACTTGTATTCACAATGATGACAATTCATTCCTAATACTTATCATAAGATTTGCATTTCTGCACATATTTATTCATATACTTGCTCATACATTTATACTAGTAATGGCTAACGTTTGTTATGGTGTGCCAAGACCTCACAGGCATGAACTTATTGACCTCTCACAATGACCTGTTTATTATATGCATTTTGTACATGAGGAAACTGAGGCTCAGAAAAGTTACACCCTAGTAAATATCAGAGCTAAAATATGAACCCAGGTAGTATGATTGGGATAGGCCATGGTGCCTATTAAATCTCCTTTCCATTAGCCAAATCTATAACCTCCAACTTCCCTAGAATCCACAGATGCCTTGAAAGGGGTCTTTCTGAAAAAAAAAAAAAATAAAGTTGCTTCCCATTTGCACCCAAGAGTTCAGTGGTTCAATAAACACATCACATCAACTCTCTGTAAGGGAATCTGGTGCATGCTTCACGCACAAACCTATTTCTGGTTTTATTAGCTTTATGGTAAAAAATTTCACAGCACCATAAATATGTAGAATGTCTGCATCAGCTCCTCCTGGCTTCTCAGGTAGAATCAAACCTTCTCAGGTAGGCTTATACCTTACCTGTCTCAGAGACCTCCAGAGTAGAGACTGTCTCAATCTTTCTTAGGAAAACATTTTGATATCAAGAAACATCTCCTTGAATTTGATCTAGCTTGTTATTCATTAGCTCCAACAAGTCTCCTCTTATTCAAGTCTCCATGAAAATAAAGTATAGGCTGTCATTAGCTTGTACCTATGTTGTGTAGAGCGATATTTACCATATTTGAAAGTAGTTGTCAAGCCCTCTTTAGTCTTACCCTACTCAGGCTAAACCATTCCTTATCTCTTAGTAATTTCTTGTTCACAGAGTTCTTTAAATGAGAGGTTACAGTGTTTTTATCAGAATCCGTATATCAAGTGGGTAAAACACAATGGGTCATTTCAGGCACTATTCTCTGTGAAGTCCTGGCAAAGTTACATTCAGACTTAGCATAAGTCTGATTGACTTTAAAGGTTTCATGTCCTGTATGATAATTGGTCTAAGGAGCTATAGAGAGCTGTTGACTATACTCTTTTGATTATTTCTTTTGCTGTCTATATGGTTTGTAATTTTAGAATTTTGACATCTTTCGTCTGTATCTAATGTGTTTCCAGAATTGCAGTGTGGTTGTAAAGGACAACTACTGAACTAAGTCTAGCTAAATGTGGCAGTTATCCCTGAGTACACAAGAGCTGGACTCATGGACATGATTCCTGTGCTTATTTCAAATGCTCACTCTTCGTAAGATCAGCTTTCATTTCCCTTAATTGTCCCTTTCATAAAATGGCCCAATCCTCTCAGAAGACTTCCTTTAGAAAGTTTCTTTATGCCACAAATCAGAAGCCACTCCTCTAAAAAAGTAACTGAAGTTTAGTAAAAAACACAATAGCTTTGTGGTGGAAATAAGACAGGTTCAGACA
>NW_007755954.1:3934-4245 GCF_000696425.1 Galeopterus variegatus | reverse complement strand
AAATTAGCACACAAAATAGTTATTTTAAAAAGTTACTAGCTATCCTTTCTAGAGAGACTAATTTCAAATCCACTTTCTATTTACCGCACAAACATTTGGTAAAATATAGCTGTAACCTAGTTTGAATATAAAAGATGGGCCTCTAACCAATCCACCTCCCCATACCTCTTTTTCCCTCTCTTCTTCTCTCCCATTCTCTTCTTTTCTTCCTCCCACTTGATCTTTCTATGCTGCAGTCTCTTCAGAATACACTCCCTATATCCATAAAAAGTAAAGACTTGGCCCATATTACATGTGGCTTTACCCAGGTG
>NW_007755954.1:0-684 GCF_000696425.1 Galeopterus variegatus | reverse complement strand
TTCACCTTGGGTGCACGGCTGCAAACTCATTCTCTCTTAATCAGGTACTTACATCCTTTGGTCAAAGTCTTAACATCCTGACAAATCTCAAGTAACCCCAACATATTGAGTGCACCACCCTGACCTTTTATAAAAATTCTCGCTATTTCTGGGGAACTCCGGACCTTACTTCATTTGTTATTGTCTTAAATATTAGTTTTTTAAAAAAAAATCTGTATCCTTGTGTTTGGGGATCCCCTAAGTCTTTTCTTGTATTCATTCAGTCACCCAACAAATAGTTATGATGTACATACTATGTGCTGGGACCTGTTCTAGTTTCTGATGATACAGCAGAAAATGGGTAGACAAAGCTCTTGTTACCATGGCTCTTATATTCTCTTGCAGGTCTGACATGAAATTCAACCAGCTGATCAAGCCCTTTCATCCGTCATCTCTTTATCTATCTCAACCTTTACCCACCTCTAAAGGACTGCAAAACTTCCAGTGCAATCTCCACTTACTCTCTGATGTCACACCGATTGTGATTTCTTCTACTTGAATACCCAATATCAACCCTTTCTGAGGAAACTAAAAACTAACTTGTCTCTGCAAGAGTTTCATTCTTTCACCTCCATCTTTAATTCTGTCCCCTCTTCTCTTCCCCAAACACTTCCTCTATCCACTCAAAGGCTTTGTTTTGGAAGG
>NW_007755953.1:5977-7300 GCF_000696425.1 Galeopterus variegatus | reverse complement strand
GTACAAGCTCCATGACTTGGGGCAGATCACTTGACTTCTCTGAGCCTCAGTGTCCTCATCTGTAAAATGGGCACAGTGCCTTTTGCCTCATGGGGCTGTTGAAAGATTAAAGGCAGTCGCTTCCTAGAGCTGGCATGTGGCTGGCCATGAGTCAATGCTCAATAAATGTTCTTTCCTGTTCTCTTTCCCCTTTCCAAAGAAAACAGGGTCTCTGCAGATGTATGGAGTTGAAGTCAGCCAAGAGCCAAAGGGAGACAGGGGTCAGCTCGAAGAGGCCAAGGGTGCAGGTCATGTCCTGGGTTCCTAGTCTGACGGGGAACAACAGGCCTGAGGGGAACCTACAAAGGCAGAAGTAGGTGTGGTTGTGTTAAGAGCTGTCCACACCCCTGTGTGCCAGGTGTGGTGGGTCCTTTACGTTAGATTTCTCTTTTGATCCTCACAGCACACCACAGTGCAGGTCAGTCATAAATGCCCACTGTTACAGATGACAAAAACTGAGGCTCACAAGTTGAGTCACTTGCCCAAAGACAAGGCGCAAAAAGATAAAGAGCTGGGATTGGAACCCAAGTGTGTCTGACTTCAGAGCCCATGCTCAGAACCACTGCGATTAAATGCAGGTTAGATGCTGCTTCTAGGTGAGGACATGGCTGGTGGGTTGGCCTGGAAATGGCATCCTGGGGAACTGTTCTGGAGGAAGAGATCCTGGGCTTAGTGATGAAGGAAGAGGTGAAGTCCCCACAGCCAAGTATGATGGTCAAGATGTTCAACAACTGGTGGCACTGGTGCAGACAAACCAGAGAGACACCAGCTAAACAGCAGACCAGCCATCCCCATGTGTTCCCAGTGAAAGCCCTGCCCACTGCCCACGTGGAGGATGGCGCCTGGAACAAGGGCAGCGACAGGTCCTCCTGGTGCCTCCCACCCTGTGCAGCTCTGGGCTTCTAGGTCTCAAGAGATCTGGAGAGAAAGGCAAGCCAGGGGGCATCAGGAGGGGCCACATGGGACTCTCCTCACCCTGGAGAGGGCACAGCAGAGAGAGAAAAGGGAGCGCAGAAGTTAGAGCCCTGCTGGCTTGCATCCTCATGCTGCCACATTTCTAGCTGTTGGGGNGTATCCACAGTGTATCGGGCTAGGCTTCTAGACTCAGGAATTGGTTAAGAGCTTCCAGACTCGCTAATCGGTTTGGTAACTTGGCCAAGTCCCCTTTTCCTCTCTCAGCTCAGTTTTCTCATTTCCCAAATGAGGGTGTTGGGCCAGTTCAGTGCTTCCCAATATTTTCATTACCACGAACTTCTTTTAGATATGCTGGTAACATAGGTTATT
>NW_007755953.1:0-390 GCF_000696425.1 Galeopterus variegatus | reverse complement strand
GGGGGAGCTCAGTCCCAGCCACTGTGGTAGGATATGACCCCTGGTGGGGAGTGGAGGAGGAGGAGGGAATGGAGATGATCAGAGGGCTACAAGGACCCCCAGCCCACTTTATCCCCCAGAGTAGATTATAGACATCAGAGCTAAACCTTTCTGGGACTGGGAGACCTGCATTCAAATCCCAGCTGTGCATCTTACCAGCTCTGTGATTTGAGACGCATTTCACCCCTGTGAACCTCAGTATCTTCATCTCTTAATGACATACCTCAATTGCTTTTTGAAAATTCAGCAAGGTTAGTCTACAAAGTACCTGGGATGTGGTTGGTGCTCAGTAGTTGAGCTGTTCCATTCAGCCTGTGGGATCTGTATGTGAAGGGGCAGAGGCCCTGAGCC
>NW_007755952.1:3150-7302 GCF_000696425.1 Galeopterus variegatus | reverse complement strand
GTTTTACCCTCTGAAAGCTTTGTAGCCAACCCCAAGCCACAGGGTCCACCCAAGCAAATTCCGTTCTGGCTGAGAGGTGTGGTCATCCACGCATTTCACTGACATTTGCCCTCACTCCCATTAGGCGCCCTGGTACCTCTTTGTAGGAGGAGGCCCTCACGTGGTAGGAACTCACTCTAAGGATGCTCTCTGAGAGCCTGGGGGCCAGACGGCCTGGGAATGTGAGCACAACCCTGGGGCAGCCCACACTGGCTAGCTGACAGCCCCAGTGCTCCATCAGACAGCCCTAGGAGTGGCCGTGGTGGACGCACTCCATGGCAGAGTCTCTGGCTGGCTTTGGTGGGCCGGGCCTCATGCTGTGAGCTGTGCTGCAGAGAGGCCTGCAGGGCATGGAGCCCACAGCAGCCTCTGGCCCACAGCCTGCAAAGAAATGAATCCTGCCAATAAATGGGGAAGCTTGAGAGTGGAGCCTTCCCTGTGATGTTACTGATGTCTTTTGATTTTAGTAGGAAATACAATATTAATCTATTATCATTATTATATTAATATGTTAGGATGTTATTTCAAATTGGAATGGATTTACTGACTTTTGATTGAACAAATTTCTGTCATTCCTGATTTTTTTTTAATCTGTAAAGAAACAATATTTATTGCTTACAGTTTTAGAGGCTGGCAAGTCCAAAGTCCAGTGAACACATCTGGTGAGGGCCTTGTTGGTAGGTGGTGACTCTCCACAGAGACTCAGGGTATCACATGGCAAGAATAGCAGAAGCAAGAGAGACTAACTTTCTCACTTGCTGTTCTTATAAAACCATCAGAACAGCACCCATGACCATTAAACATCAGCAAGTTAATCCATTCTCTAGGTCATGGTCCTCACAATCCAATCACCTCTTCAAGTCCCCACCTTTCAATTACTATAATAGGATTTTCCACCCTTCTGACACTGTCACCATGGGGATTAAGTTTCATTGAGCTTTGGGGGGACATCTAATTCACAGCATTACCCCCAAAATGCATGTTCTTTTCACATACAAATACATTCATTTCATTTCCAAAGTCTTAACTTGTTTCAATTCAGAAGTCCAAAGTCCGCAGTTGCAACTGTGAAATCAAAACTTATCTACTTCCAAGATACAATGATGGGACAAGCATAGAGGAGATACTCCCATTTACAAAGGGAGAAATGGGCCAAAAGAAAGGGGCAACAGGTCCTAAGCATGTCCAAAACCCAGCAGGGCAGGCATTAAAGCTCAAAGTTGATGAATCACGTACCTTGACTCCATGTTTGTCATCCTCTGCATGCTGGTATGGGGGGTAGGTCCCCAAGTCCTCAGGCAGCCCCATTCTGATGGCTTTCCTGGTCTCTGGCCATGCTTCAATTCTCCCAGGCTGGAGTTCTACTCTGCTAGCTCTACAGTTCTGGGGTCTCCACGGTGGTCCCACTCCCATGGCTCCACTAGGCATGGCCCTGATGGGAGTCCTCTGCTGCAACTCCAACCCCACATCCACCTGGCATTGCTTTAGTGAAGGCTCTATGTGGAAGACTCTGACCCTGTGACAGATCTCTTCCTGGGTCCCCAGGCTTTCCCACACATCCTTTGAAATCAGGGATGTATGAATCGGCATAGCTCTGGCATTCTGGGAGCCTGCAGATTTAACACCTCATGCACTCCACCAAGGCATCTGGTTTGTATCTTCTGAAGCTGCAGGTCCAGCCATACCTAGGGCCAATTCAGCCTTGGCTGGAGCAGCTGAAGCAGTCAGGGTGTGGGGAGCAGCATCCTAAGGTGGCCCTGGGCAGTGAGCTCACGAGTAGTGCCTTGGATCTGTTCCCTGAAACGGTTCTCTTTCACTAGGCTTCTGGGCCTGTGATGGGACGGACAGCCTCAGAGTCCTCTGAAATGCCTTCAAGCTCTTTTTTTCCTATTCTCTTGATAATCTCTTTCTTCTGTCCTAATCTCCTTAGCAGAATTTCACTGGGCTACCCACTTGGTTTTCTCTCTCTCTCTTTTTTCTTTTTTGTCCTTTTTGAGACCGGCCGCACTGTGCTCAGCCAGTGAGCGCTGTGAGCGCACCAGTCATCCCTACATAGGATCTGAACCCGCGGCGGGAGCGCTGCTGTGCTCCCAGCGCCACACTTTCCTGAGGGTGCCACGGGCTTGGCCCGGTTTTCTCTCTTAAACAGACTTTCTCACTCTTTCTGTGGCCAGGCTGAGAGTTTTCCAATTTTTACTCTCTGCTTCCCTTTTAACTATAAATTCTNTGGTCCTCACAATCCAATCACCTCTTCAAGTCCCCACCTTTCAATTACTATAATAGGATTTCCCACCCTTCTGACACTGTCACCATGGGGACTAAGTTTCATTGAGCTTTGGGGGGACATCTAATTCACAGCATTACCCCCAAAACGCATGTTCTTTTCACATACAAATACATTCATTTCATTTCCAAAGTCTTAACTTGTTTCAATTCAGAAGTCCAAAGTCCGCAGTTGCAACTGTGAAATCAAAACTTATCTACTTCCAAGATACAATGATGGGACAAGCATAGAGTAGATATTCCCATTTACAAAGGGAGAAATGGGCCAAAAGAAAGGGGTAACAGGTCCTAAGCATGTCCAAAACCCAGCAGGGCAGGCATTAAAGCTCAAAGTTGATGAATCACGTACCTTGACTCCATGTTTGTCATCCTCTGCATGCTGGTATGGGGGGTAGGTCCCCAAGTCCTCAGGCAGCCCCATTCTGATGGCTTTCCTGGTCTCTGGCCATGCTTCAATTCTCCCAGGCTGGTGTTCTACTCTGCTAGCTCTACAGTTCTGGGGTCTCCACGGTGGTCCCACTCCCATGGCTCCACTAGGCATGGCCCTGATGGGAGTCCTCTGCTGCAACTCCAACCCCACATCCACCTGGCATTGCTTTAGTGAAGGCTCTATGTGGAAGACTCTGACCCTGTGACAGATCTCTTCCTGGGTCCCCAGGCTTTCCCACACATCCTTTGAAATCAGGGATGTATGAATCGGCATAGCTCTGGCATTCTGGGAGCCTGCAGATTTAACACCTCATGCACTCCACCAAGGCATCTGGTTTGTATCTTCTGAAGCTGCAGGTCCAGCCATACCTAGGGCCAATTCAGCCTTGGCTGGAGCAGCTGAAGCAGTCAGGGTGTGGGGAGCAGCATCCTAAGGTGGCCCTGGGCAGTGAGCTCACGAGTAGTGCCTTGGATCTGTTCCCTGAAACGGTTCTCTTTCACTAGGCTTCTGGGCCTGTGATGGGACGGACAGCCTCAGAGTCCTCTGAAATGCCTTCAAGCTCTTTTTTTCCTATTCTCTTGATAATCTCTTTCTTCTGTCCTAATCTCCTTAGCAGAATTTCACTGGGCTACCCACTTGGTTTTCTCTCTCTCTCTTTTTTCTTTTTTGTCCTTTTTGAGACCGGCCGCACTGTGCTCAGCCAGTGAGCGCTGTGAGCGCACCAGTCATCCCTACATAGGATCTGAACCCGCGGCGGGAGCGCTGCTGTGCTCCCAGCGCCACACTTTCCTGAGGGTGCCACGGGCTTGGCCCGGTTTTCTCTCTTAAACAGACTTTCTCACTCTTTCTGTGGCCAGGCTGAGAGTTTTCCAATTTTTACTCTCTGCTTCCCTTTTAACTATAAATTCTGCCTTTACTTCATGCCTTTTCTGCCATAATTCAGTGTAGGCTGTTGCAAGTATCCATGGAGCTACCTGAATAACTTTGCTGCTTAGAAATTTCTTCTGCCAAATACCCTGGTTTTTAGCTTTGAAGTTCCACATTCCATAAAGCCCTTGTGCATGAACAGAATGCAGCCAAGTTCCTTACCAGTTCATAACAAGGGTGATCACTGCCCCAGTTTCCAATAAATTCCTTCTCATTTACATCTAATATCTAATCAGTGTGGCCTTTACTGTCCATATTTCTAACAGCATTATGGTCACCACCATTTAACCAGTCTTTGAAATCAGTCTTTTAAAAACCTTTCACATTTGGGACTGCTGTATAATTTCATTAGTGCATTTCATCTAGATTAGCCAATCAACATCTCTATTCATAGTGCACATTGTTAGATTAATTAATTTTTTTTTTTAAGATGACCGGTAAGGGGATCTTAACCCTTGACTTGGTGTTGTCAG
>NW_007755952.1:0-2081 GCF_000696425.1 Galeopterus variegatus | reverse complement strand
AACAGCAGGAACAGCCAATTGCTGGACACATACATCATGACAGCACTTTGTGTGTCCTTTTGATTCAATCCTTGTAAAGTAGGTGCTCTTATGAGTCTCATTCTCAGATGAGAAAACTGAGGCCAGAGCGTTTAAGAGTTTCTGACATACCTACAGCTATGAAGGAACAGACCAACACACAGGTTTTCTGACCCCAAAGTGTATTAGTCCTTTTCTGTTGCTTATAACAGACTAACTGAAAATCTGAAAATGGATAATTTAGAATAACAGACTAACTGAAAATGGATAATTTAGAAATAAATGAAATTCATTTCTTAAAATTTTGGAGGCTGGGAAGCCTGTGGTCCAGGGGTGTATCTGGTCAGGACCTTCTTTTCGGTGGGAACCTTCTACAGAGTCCTGTGGCAATGCAGGGTATCACATGGTGAGAGAATCCATCACTCACGATCTCAAAAGCACAAATAAAACTTTTTGTAAGTTGAATTTGGCTGTCAATCAGGTGCTCATAATTTTTCTACAATTCTATGCTTGAGTTAATTTTGTGTGTACATTCAAACAAAAGTGTGTGTGTGTGTGTGTGTGTGTGTGTGTACTTTCAAAGCCACTCCAAAGAGAGCAGATGTATGTAAAAGATTTTGCCTTTAATGGGCCTCAAGTGTTTGTCAACTGAACTCAAATACATAGTTGAGCATCAGGCCTCAAAATTATTATATTACTGTTTGGATGTTGGAAATTTTCATGAAAAACAAAAACTTTTTCTCCATTTGAGCTGAAAAGTCCAAATGTCAGCATGTAGAATAAGGTGAACTGAACCGAAACTCTGACATTCCTTGTTACAAAAAATGACAAGCAATGTCCTTAGGCATGCACATGTGGGCACAATTGTTCCTTACCGCGAAGGAACGTAGAATCATTTATGCTTTCATGCACATCTGGAAGAGCACAAAATGTGAGTTTACATGTAAAACACCGTACTTGACATTAATTGAACTAAACATTGAACTATCTTTAGGTTCTGCTTGTCCATTTATTTGTAACTCTCTTCTCTCAGTCATTAACCATTTAAAGTAACAGCATTAGCCACACTATCGCAATCAGCTTTTAATGTGTTTTTTGTTCCTTTTCTTTCTGCATGGTGTTTATTCTTTTGAGCTATATTAATACTATTACTTTGGGCACATTTGCCTCATCAGACTGTTATCAATTGTTCTTTCTCTACGGGATGGATGTGTTTCACAGAGTGAGCTGTGAATTAAGATCAGATGGCTGCGAGGTAAATCCTCTTTGCATTCCATTTGAGCTTTGTTCTCACGGTGGACAGCTGGCTAGTTGACTGTCATGAAGAAAGCATTTTAAGTGGTGTATGATGCGGTGGGATTGTTAGTGATCGGATAGGTCACTTTGAGGACAGTGAATGAACTGCTCACCTGGGCGTAAAGAGCTTGTTCCAGGAGTCTATCACAGTGCCTATCCTACTGTATCTAGAAAGTTATACTTCAAGTTTCAACCTGAGGATATCGTCAGGACATTCTCTGTTTCTCAACACAAAATCACTTTTGTTTGTTTCTCCCAGTCCTTATCCGTTGTCTTCCTCTTCTACTAGTTCCCTTTTCCCAGCCACCATCCTGACTTGTGTCCTGGCTTAGTCCCAAGCATTTCTCACTCACTGGGGTCTTCAGAATCTAGAAGGAAGGATGGGGGTCATCATTCCTAGACTGATGCTTCCATCCTGGACTCATCCTTTGCATTTAGAATGCTCCTTGACTTGGTTAGGTGCTAATCAATTTTGCTGCATCTGTTTTGAACTAAGCCCTCCCCAAATTCAAATATGGGCTGACAGTTCCCTTTGTTTTTCAAGGTGAGACACAAACTCTGGGCCTTGCTCCCCAATTCAAGGTGAGACACAAGCTCTGAGCTTTGCTCCTCAGAGGAGGAGCCCCAGGCCAGCAGCATCTAAATCTCTGGGGAGTTTGTTAGAAATACAGACCTTGGGCCCTGCCTGAGACAACCTGAACTAGGGTCTGCCTTTTAACAGGATCCACAAGTGAGTGCACATGAAAGTTTGGCAAGTACTGTCTCAG
>NW_007755951.1:2017-7302 GCF_000696425.1 Galeopterus variegatus | reverse complement strand
AAGCAACTGGGTTTCAATGTAAGTAAAACAGCCTTACGTTGGAAGAAGATGCTGGAAGACTTACAGAGCTACATAGGAGATGTCAATGCCTGGCTTCCGAGCTTCAAAGGACAGATTGATTCTCTTAGAGGTTAGGGACTAATGCAGTTGTTGACTTTAAATTAAAGCCAATGCTCATTTATCATTCTAAAAATCCTTAAACCCTTAAGAATTATGCTTAAGCTGTTCTTCCTGTACTCTATAACTGGAAGAAGAAAGTCTGGATGACAGCACATCTGTTTACAGCAATGGTTTATTGGATATTTTAAGCTCATTGATGACACCTATTGCTTAGAAAAAAAAATATTTATTTTAAAATATTACTGCTCATTGGCAATGCATCTGGTCACCCAAGAGCTCTGATGGAGATGTACAAAGAGAGTAATGTTGCTCTCATGCTTGCTAACACAGCATCCATTCTGCAGCCTGTGGATCAAAAAGTAATTTTGACTTTTCAGGTTTATTATTTAAAAAATGCATTTTGTTAGGCTATGACTGCCATAGGGAGTGATTCCTCTGATGAATCTGGGCAAAGTAATTTGAAAGCCTTCTGGGAAGAATTCTCTATTCTAGATATCAACAAGAACATTTGTTATTCATGAAAGAAGATCAAAATATAAACATTAGTAGGAATTTGGAAGAAGTTGATTCCAACCCTCGTGGATGTCTTTGAAGGCTGCAGGACTTCAGTGGAGGAAGTAACTGCAAATGTGGTGGAAATAGGTAGAGGGCTGGAATTAGAAATGGAGCCTAAACAAACACGATGGAATACTGTTTAGTTATTTAAAAAAAAAAAAAAGAAAGAAATCCTATCATTTGCAGAAAAATGGATGGAGCTGGAAACCATCATGTTAAATGAAATAATCCAGGCACAGAAAGACAAATACTACATGATCTCACTCATATATGGAATCTAAAAAATGCGTACATACGTACATACATAAAGTGATTTTTATAGAAGTAGAGAGCAGAACAATGGTTACCAGAGGCCAGGAGGGGAGGGAGGCCAGGGGTGAGGAGAAGTGATAGACTAACAAGTACAAAACTATGCTATCTACCCTAAGTGAATCGTTGTGCAGTATATGCACATACTGAAAAAACACACTCTATCCCACAAATATGTACAAGTAAATGTTTTTTTAAGAAGTGCAGCCTTAACATGTGACGGAATCATTGCACTTTCATGCTAGAACTTCAACAGATGAGGGAAGTTGCTTCTTAGAGATGAACAAAGAAAGTGGCTTGTTGAGATCAAATATACTCCTGGTGAAGATGTAGTGAGCATCATTGAAATGACAAGAAAGGATTTAGAATATAACATAAACTTAGTTGATAAAGCAGCAGCAAGTTTTGAGAGGATTGACTCCAATTTTGAAAGAAGTTCTACTGTGAGTAAAATGCTATCAATCAGCATGCCATGCTTCAGAGAAATCTTTCATAAAAGGAAGAGTCAATTGAAGAAGCAAATCTCATCATTGTCATATTTTAAGAAATCGCTACCACCACCCCAACCTTCAGCAATCACCATCCTGATCTGTCAACAGCCATTAACACCGAGACAAGATCCTCCACTAGCAAAAAGATTACAATTTGCTGAAGGCTCAGATGATCATTAGCTATTTTTTAACAATAAAAAATTTTTCAGTGAAGGTATGTACCCTGGTTTTTTAGACATAATGTTATTGCACACTTAAAGGACTATAGTATGGTGTAAACATAACTTTTATGTGCACGAGGAAAAAAATGTATTTGAGTGACTTGCTTTATTGCTATATTCTCTTTATTGCAATGGCCTGGAACCAAACCCACAATATTTCTGAGATATGCCTCTAGTAGAAATTCTTTTCTCACAATTATATAAGACAGAATGTTCAAGACCAAGGTGCAGGCATATTCAGTGTCTAGTGATGACTCATTCCTCATAGATAGCACCTCATAGACAGGTGTCTTCACGTGGCAGGAGAGATAGAAGGGAAAAAGGGACTAAGGTGCTCCTTTCAATCTCTTTTATGAGAGCACTAATCCCATTTATGAGGGTGGCGTGCTCATGACTTAATCACTTTTCTAAAGGCCCCGACCATCATTACTTAATCACTTTTCTAAAGGCCGCAACCTCTTATTACTATCCCATTGGGTATTAAGTTCCAACATATCAATTTTGAAGGAACACATACATTCAAACCATAGCAAGAGTAAAAGGCAACCCACAGAATGGAAGAACGAATCACAAACTATACAGCTGAAACTGTGACATTATGATATTTATGTATTGGCTTTCGTCCATGGTTCCCATTGCATGCTGCTCTCTGCCTTCTCCTACCCTCCTTGCACCTGCTTCTTTTTCTCTCCATGCCAGGGAATTCTCTGACCTATCTTAGCTGATTTAGGTCATAAGACCCCCATTTTAGGAGGAGCTCTGCCCCATGCCCGGGAGGGAAGGAATGCTACACAGGCAGGTCAAGAAGAATCTGAACAAACAGACCTTGCTGGGTTTCCCCATCCAGTCTGTTACTGTTAGATCATATCCACTTTGTCCGATCACATTTCTACACAGTTGTCTATGCTTTGATTGTGCCTACGTAATGAAGTTTCCATAAAAACCCAAGAGTGCAGGGTCCAGATAGCTTAACATGGAGGTTCCAAGAGGGTGGCATGCCCTGGGAGGGCATGGAAGCTCTGTACCCTTTCAACCATGCCTTACCCAGTGTGTCTCTTCATCCTTTTCCTTTGTAATGTCCTTTATAATAAACTGGTAAACATAAGTACCTGTTTCCTTGAGTTCTGTGAGCCATTCAAGCAAACTAATTGAATCCAAGGCAGGGGTTAGGGGAACACTGATTTATAGCTGTTTGGTCAGAAGTTCCAGAAGCCTGGCCTTGAGACTGGCATCTTAAGAGGGGAGCAGTGTTGGACATTGAGCCCTCAAACTGTGGGGTCTGATGCTATCTCCAGGAGATAGTGTCAACATTAAATTGAATTAGAGGAAACCCAGCAGGTGTTGCTGGCGAATTGCTTGCTTGCTGCTTGCTTGCTTGCTTGCAGGTGGGGAGAAATCTCCACACACTTGGTCACAGAAGTCAGAAGTTGGTCTTCTATGCAGAGTGTGCTACGTGAGAGCGGAAAATAGACAATATTTGTTTGTTCCCATTCTCACTCAGTTTTTTTTTCCCAACTCATTCATCCAGGTATAAAATATCCAGATATATAGAGAAATCCTGAAACTGAACAATAACAAAAACAAATAATCTGATTCAAAAATGTCAAAGGACTTGAATAGACATTTCTCCAAAGAAGATATAAAAATGGACATTAAACACAAGAAACATCCCTCAAGATCACAAATAATTAGGAAAATTCAAATCAAAACTATGAAATACCACCTTGCACGAATTAGGATGTCTACTACCAAAAAGCAGAACATAGTCAAGTGTTGGCAAGGTTGTGGAGAAATTGGAACACCTGTGCACTTATGCTGGGAATGTAAAATTTTACAGCTGCTAGGAAAATTAGTACAGCAGTTTCTCGAACAATTAAAAATAGAATTGTCATATGACCCAACAATTACACTTTGGGGTATAGACCCAAATGAATTGAAAGCAAGGTATTTGTAACAAATATCTCAAACAGATATTTATGCCCACAGTTTCATAACAGCATTATTTGTAATAGTTATTATATAGTACTTGCATTTTTGTGTCTAGCTTATTTCCCTTAGTATAATGTCCTAAATTCATCAACATCACGTCATATCACGATTGATCTTCTTTTTAACAGATGAGTGGATCATCAAAATGTGGTGTATATATATATATATCTATACATATGCATATATATATATACGTGAATATATATATACATATATATATATATACACACACACACACCATATATACATACATACATATAGAGGCATATTATCAAATCTTAAAAAGGAAGGTAAGTCTGACATATGACATGATGTTGATGAATTAAGGACATTATACTCGGTGAAATAAGCCAGACACAAACAGGCAAGTACTATGTAATTCCACTTACATGAGGTACTTAGTGTACTCAAAGTCATAGAGACAGAAAGTAGAATGGTGATCGCCCGGGGCTATGGATAGGACGGCATAGGAAGTTATCATTTACTTGTTTAGAGTTTTAGTTTTACAGTCTGAAAACAACTATGGAGATGGATGTTGGTGATAGTTGTACAACATTATGAATGTATTTAATACCACTGAACCATACACTAAAAAATGTTTAAGATGATAAATTGTATGTGTATTTTATCACTGTAAAAACTGAAAAAAAAGAGGGATGGGGAATAATGATACTGCCCTCGTAATATGACTATGACCAATAGATGATTTTGTGCCTAAGAGACACACTCTGTTGACACATCCCAGTAAATATTGTTTTTCTTTCCATTTAGTGGGAGAAACAGCCCTTTCTGATACATATCCTATGATCTGATGTTTGAAAAAAAAGTTATAACCCTTTTACCAAATAGTTCAAATGTAAGCTTTTAAATTATTTAATTAATAATACTTTTAAAATATATATATATTAAATATTTACTACTTCCCAGCACTACAGAATCAGAGAATAATGCGAAGCCCTTACTCTCTAGTACCTCAGAGTCCATTAGGAAACATATAGTAAACAAACAAACAAAAACTTCCTATAAAATGAATGTTGTAATACAGGTAAACTCTAAGTTAAATTTTATTTTCTAGGCTCACAGCAAGATTTACTAGTATTGACAGGTGTCTTAGAAACCTTAATCCAAACAATATAAGATACCTCTTCTTGATGATTCATGATTTCCCATTTCTACTCAGAATAATTACTAAAGAACTGAGAGTCATTATATGCAATCCATGTATCTATCATAAGTAAGGCAAGAAATTATATTGAGTAAAACTGGTTTCTTTGTTATTGCAATTTTATTTTCTTTGCAAGATGAAATCTACTTTCATCGAAAAAAATGTAGGGCCGGCCCAGTGGCGCACTGGAGAGTGTACCGCTTGGGAGCACGGCGGCGCTCCCACCGAGGTTTCGGATCCCATGTGGAGACCGGTTCCCGCAGTGAGCGCAGTGCGGGCGCAACACCGAGGGTTGCGATCCCGTTACCGGTCAGTAAAAAAAAAAAAAAAGACAAAAGGGGAAAAAAAAAAGTAAATATTTTCTTCTTAATATCTTTTACCTCAACCTAATCTCACATTTCTTTTCATTTTCTTCTCTTTTACTTCTTATTTTTT
>NW_007755951.1:0-524 GCF_000696425.1 Galeopterus variegatus | reverse complement strand
TTATTAGTTTACTAGTATTAGACTTGATCTTTAGCTGATTAATAGCATGTCATTGTTAACAGAGCTAGAGCAAAGCTCAGTATCAGAGTCTTTGAAGACCACAATGTTTTATAAAATTTAATAACAATAAAATTTGCTTTTGATTACTCATTTTTAATGTTTTCTTCTAAGTGATACTAGCTTTATTTTTATGGTAATAACTTCAAGGTTTTTTTAAGATATATTTATATCAGTCCAAAAAGTGGTTCACAAGAAGGTGTATCTGTGAAGCAAATATGTGCTGTCAACAGACAACAAATCTCCTGATGACTTACTTGATCTTGGACTTCCCAACCCCCAGAACCATGAGATATAAATTTCTGTTGTTTATTAAACACACACACACACACACACACACACACACACACATTCAGGGAGAAGAATGGTGGTAAGCATGTATGGCCAAAATATCAAGATGGTACATGAATTCAGCAAAATGTACAAAAGACATATGAGAATGACTGAAGGGGGTGATAGCAAGTAGC
>NW_007755950.1:6357-7302 GCF_000696425.1 Galeopterus variegatus | reverse complement strand
CCCAGTTCCAAGTATTTCTGTTGTAAGCCACAGAACCAGACTAATACAATGGTAATCTGTGTTTTTATCTTTTTTCAAAAAATCAGTTTAACTAGATATTCAATTTTTAAAATCTTTTACAGTAACTTTTGGTCCTCTTGATTTTTCCTTATTGTTTATTCATTTTCTATCTCATTGATTTCTACTCATCTTTATTCCCTATCATCTACATACTTTGCATTAACTTGCTCTTTTTGTAGTTTCTTAAGTTGAAAGCTTAAATAATTGATTTTAAATCTTCTTTTCTAATATAAGCATTTAAGGCTATAAGTAAATAAACATAAAGTTATAAATATTCCTCTAACAACTTTAACTGCATGTCACAAATTTTAATTTTTTTTATAATTTTGTCCAACTACTCTGTAATTTCCCTTATGGCTTCTTTCTTGACTCATGAGTTATTTATTAGTATGTTGCTTAATATTAAATTTTTGTAGATTTTTTATACGTGTTATTGCTATTGATTTCTAATTTAATCCTGTTGTGATCCGACCACATACTCTTTGGGATTTCAGTCTTTTGACATGAACTGAGACTTCCTTTATGGCTCAGCAAACAGTCTATCTTAGTAAACATTTAATGTGCTGTTCAAAGGAATGTATATCTAGCAGTTATTGCGTATACTGTTCTATAAACACCAATTAGATCAATTTGTTTGATCTAATCATGTTATTTAAATACTCTATTTCCTTACTGATTTGTTTCTCTGCTTGTTTTATCAATTACTAGAAAAGGGATATTAAAATCACTTACATATTTATGCTTTTTGTTTTATGCATTTTAAAGGTTTGCTATTAGATGTGTGCACATTTAGTATTCTTATATCATCATGATGAATTTAACCTTGTCATTATGAAATAATCTTTATCTCTGGTAATACTCTTTGTCTTGAAATCTAATTTGTCT
>NW_007755950.1:4367-5007 GCF_000696425.1 Galeopterus variegatus | reverse complement strand
TCTCTCTTCTTTTATCCTACTGTTATATAGTTTTTCTCTATATAAGTTATAAATTCCACAATAAATTATTATTTTTACTTTAAAACTATTAAATAAATTTTAAATAATTTAAAAAGATAAATAAAGTAGTCTTTTATATCAACTCACATATTTACCATTTCTGATGGTCTCCATTTCTTCCTTTAGATCTAATTGTTCAACTGACCTAAATTTTTCTTTAAGCCTGAAAAACTTCCTTAGAATTTCTTAGAATGTTGGTCTGTGGTGATAAAGTTGAACAGTGTTTGGGTTTTTTGTGAAAATGCCTTTATTCATTTTATAAGGACATTTTATGCTCAATATAGAATTTTGAGTTGATTTTTTTTTTTTTCTTCTAACAATTTAAAGATGTTGTTCCATTGTCTTCTGGACTCTGTTGTTCCTCATGACAAGTTAGCCCAACCATTATCCTTATCATTATTCCCCAATATATATTGTGATTATTTCCCCTTGACTGATTTTAAGATTTTATCTTTATCTTTGGTAGCTGTGATGCATCTTGCTGATTCTTCTTTGTGCTTTGGGTTTGCTGAGCCTCTTGGATTGAAAAGTGTTGTTTAATTCCAGCAGAGACTCACATTACTGTAGATCACCTTGGCCC
>NW_007755950.1:0-678 GCF_000696425.1 Galeopterus variegatus | reverse complement strand
CAATTTTTCACTATTATAAATAACACTGTGAGGAATTTTGCATGGCTATATTTTTATTTTTAAAAAAACTACAATAATTTTCTGTACAAATTCTGGAAAGTGAAATTTCTAGGTCAAAGGGTATGTAAAATGTTCAGGCCTTTGATATCTTTTGGAAAGACACTACTTTTAACAATTATATAGTAGATAATCAATAAATCCACGTTGACTAATTTTTTTCCTCCCCACATGTAGGACCCACTAATCTCACTTGCTCTATGCATTCTCTACCCTTTTCTAATTGGAAAATGTCAAATCTCTTCTCAATCTCATTTTATTCACTCAACAACATTCAGTGATTATGTATTGAACATCTACTATTTTCCCAATTCTGGAGATATCTTGATGAATAAAACAGAGCTCTGTGCTCATACAGCTTGCCTTCTAAAGGGAGGAGACAGTCGACAAATATAACAAGTAAATTATACGGCACGGTAAAACAACAAGTAATATGAGGGAAAGAAAACTAGATAGAGCTAAGATAACTAGCACAGTTCGTGGGATCAGGAGTGTGGGGAGGAGACAGTTTGCAGTTTTTCAAAGGGGCTTCAGAATAGATCTCAATGGGTAGGAGACACGAGTAAAGACTTGATGGAGGTGGGAGAGGGAGGGAGAACATTCCAGGAAGAGGGATCAGCA
>NW_007755949.1:7051-7302 GCF_000696425.1 Galeopterus variegatus | reverse complement strand
TTCATTTTACATGACTTTTAATGTGCCAGTCCTTGGACTACGATGTCTCATTGCCCTGTATATCACCTCCCTGTCAATAATTTACAGAGCCTCTCATTAGCAACAAATGACAATTCTCTTTTTCCTATGCAACTGTGGCGGTCAGACTCTTTAGCTGTCTCCTCCACCTGTTAAAAGTTATTGCCTTCCGTGGGTCATTTTGTGTGATTTCTGAAACATTGCAACTGATATTTTACCCTTGGCTGCTTAAT
>NW_007755949.1:0-1414 GCF_000696425.1 Galeopterus variegatus | reverse complement strand
CCTTAAAGAGCATATGAGTGAGTCTGTCATTCGTGATCCAATGCTCAGCTCTGGCACAGGGGGAGAATTGTAACCTTTAAGTACCCACTGCCATGACTAGCACCTTTCAGGCCCCAGAGAACAGCCTCCCCACATCTCTTGCCCAAGGTTCTTGGAGCAAAATGTGACTGAGTCTGAATGCCATGGAGCATTGTAGATTGTGCTGCTGCTGACATCAGAGGACACTACTCCACAGTACAGGAGGGCTTGAGTGACAGATGGTAAGATGGAAGTAAGGAGAAAGTTGTATTACTCGGCATTTCAAATTCTTCCTTTTGGATAGCATAAATGCAGGAATAGATTTTTATATAAAAAGAATCTTGTTTGAAGACTACTTGTGAGTTAGCTCTGTATTTGCAACAGTTGTATAAGGCAACTAAGGAATAATTTACAATATTCAACAATTAACTTTACTCTTAAATTTGTATGTATTTAGGTCTAGGTGTAACATAAATGAAATGTGATACCAATTCTATGCATACATCTGTAGTGAGCATCAGAATAGTGACTATTTTTATTTTTATAAAGTATTTAATGAGGTTTACTGAATGTTGAAAAATTAAATAAAATATTTCTGTTTTATTTAAGTAGTTTTGATTTAAAATTCTGGTACTCAATTATTTTAAATTATGTCTTTTAATTTTAGTAGATAATTTAAAGGATTTTAGAAGAAAAATAAAATTTAAAGGTAATACTTTGAACAATATTGAATAATTTATTTTAAATTAATGAATAATAAATGTAAAAATGATAAAACACTAAATACTAATTAATTTAATTTAAATAATTAAAATTTTTATCTCCTTACATTTACTTTCATATGTTTTGAATAAAAATACTCTTGAGTTTTGTGTACTTTGAATATAATTTATATTTTATTTTTAATCCTTTAGATCATTACTGTTAGTAGAACACAAATTAAGTGAATATCTTGATTATAATGAAATGATTAGTGATTCTAATCACTAATAATAATAATGTGACTTTATTTTATAACTCATCGAAATGTTTTTGGTCCATCTACAGAACACCCAGACCTAAACAATAATCTTTAAATTCAATCATCTTTGCTATTTCATTGATTTTTAGTTACATAAAAGCCATGGTTTTATACATATTTTCCATTTTGTCTTTGTGGAAGGAATATTTGTCAAAGTAGGAAGATAGAACATATTTCATTTAACAGTTTGTTAGCCTGCTTTATAAAACAGACACGTAATAGGTGGGCTTCTGTTTGAACTCTTGCCCCAGGCCCTGCAATTGTTATGGGTGGGCTTTCTCAGATCTCCCTACCCAACCCATCACCTACGTTAACTATCTCAACTTATGATTATCCTGAACTCTAGAGACAACTCAGAGATTATTTTCAAATTCT
>NW_007755948.1:6343-7304 GCF_000696425.1 Galeopterus variegatus | reverse complement strand
AGCACAATATACCAAAACCTGTAAGATGCAACAAAAGCAGTTATAAGAGGGCAGTTTATAGTAATAAGTGCCTACATGTATATAAAAAGAAAGATCCCAAATAAATAGTCTAACATTAAATCTCAAGGAATTAGAAAAAGAAGAACAAACTAAGCTCAAAATTAACAGAAGGAAAGAGGTAATAAAAATCAGAACAGAAACAAATCAAAGAGAGAACAGGAAAAAAAACATACAAAGAATTAACAAAACTAAGAATAGGTGTTCTGAAAAAATAAACAAAACTGACAAAACCTTTGCTATTCTGACTAAAAAAAAAGAGAGAGAAGATTCAAATAAATAAAATAAAAACCAAAAGTGAAGAACTTACAATAAATACCTCAGAAATAAAAAGGATCACAAGGGATTATCACGAACTATCATTTGCCAACAAATTGGATAACCTAGAGGAAATGAATACATTTCTAGAGAAGTACAACATACCAAGATTGATTCAGGAAGAATTAGAAAGACTGAACAGAGCAATAACAAAGAGATTGAAGAAATATCAAAAGCCTCACAGGAGAGAAAAGCCCAGGATCAGATGGCTTCACAGCTGAATTCTACTAAACATTCAAAAAAGAGTGATACTAATACTTCTTAAACTCTTCTGAAAAATAGAGCTAGAGGGAATACTTGCAAACATATTTAATGAAGCCAGCATCACCTTGATACCTAAACCAAAGAGTTCACAAGAAAATAAAACTATAGGCCACCGATTTCTCTGATGAACACTGAAGCAAAAATCCTCAATAAGATATTACCAAACCAAATCTAACAACACATCAAAAAGATACATCATGACAAAGTGGTATTTAGTTCTGGCATGCAAAGCTGGTTTAATATATGTGTAGGGGACTGAACGGTCTTTTAAAGTCATTGACATTTAAACACCATTGTAACTGTGGAGGGTGGAAAAATCCTA
>NW_007755948.1:0-1044 GCF_000696425.1 Galeopterus variegatus | reverse complement strand
GGATATCCAGTTTTCCCAGCACCACTTATTGAAGAGGCTGTCTTTTCCCCAATGTATGTTTTTGTTGCTTTTGTCAAATATAAGATGTCTTTAATCCTGAGGGGTAATTTCTGGGTTCTCTATTCTGCTCTACTGGTCTGGGTGTCTATTTTTATGCCAGTACCGTGCTGTTTTGGTTACTTTTGCTTTATAGTATAATTTGACATGAGGTAGTGTTATGCCTCCAGCTTTATTTTTTTTTTTTGCTCAGGATTGCTTTAGCTATTCGGGGTCTTTTGTTGTTCCAGACGAATGTTGAGATTGTTTTTTTCCATTTCTGTGAAGAATTTCGTTGGTATGTTGATGGGGATTGCATTGAATCTGTAGGTCACTTTGGGAGGTATAGACATTTTCCCAATGTTAATTCTCCTAATCCTAGAGTATGGAATGTCTTTCCATCTTTTTGTGTCTTTTGTAATTTCTTTTAGTAGTGATTTGTAGTTCTCTTTGTAGAGATCTTGCACCTCCTTGGTTAAATTGATTCCTAGGTATTTTATTTTTTTCGTGACTGTTGTAAATGGGCTTACTTTATTGACTTCTCTTTCTGTTAGCTCATTATTGGAGAATATAAAGGCAAATTATTTGGGGGCATTTATTTTGTATTCTACAATGTTTCTGAAATTATTAGCCAGCTCTGGAGTGTTTTGATAGAGTTCTTAGTTTTTTCTATATATAGTATCATGTCATCTTCAATTAGGGACAGTTTGACTTCATCTTTTCCAATCTGGATGCCCTTTATTTCTTTCTCTTGCCTGATTTCTCTGACTATTACCTCCAGAACTATGTTAAATAGAAGTGGTGAGAGTGGAAATCCTTGTTTTGTTCTTGTTCTTAAGGGAAATACCTTCAGTTTTCCCCCATTCAGAATGATAACTGAGATGGGCTTGTCATAGATGGCTTTTATTGTGTTGAGATATTTTCCTTCTATACCCAATTTGTTGAGCATCTTTATCATAAAGGGATGTTGAATTTTGTCAAATGCTTTTTCAGTGTCTATTGAGAAAA
>NW_007755947.1:7008-7304 GCF_000696425.1 Galeopterus variegatus | reverse complement strand
AATAAAGTCAGTGAAACATGTTCATTTCAATTATATCATTGGTGTCCAAATTTAAACAACCGTATTAGCCAGTTTTATGAAATTTTTCCTATTTTTTATTAATACAGTCTTGGGAACAGAGAGAAAGTCTTATAACAAAGTGGTGTTTGCTTAGGATTTAGAGACTGACCTGGGTACACCTTGCTGAGAACAGCTTTCCTCGTCCCCTTCACCCAGTGACTTCCTGTTCCTCCCAGCAGCGTCTGACATCATGCCGTCCTCTCCGTACTCATTGTCGCCTCTGCACTGAGACCCTC
>NW_007755947.1:0-6265 GCF_000696425.1 Galeopterus variegatus | reverse complement strand
GCAGCGTCTGACATCATGCCGTCCTCTCCGTACTCATTGTCGCCTCTGCACTGAGACCCTCCCCACCAGCTTTTAGCCATTCCAGGAGCTCTGGATTTACTTTGCCTCGCCAGGTTCTTCTCTCCTCCATTCATTTTAGCTTGCTAAATCTTCACGAAGCACAAATCTGGTTTTGATTTGGTATTGCTTAAAATAGCTGCTTCTTATCTATACTCTTTGTTCTGCCATTCAAAGTCCTCCATGATTTGTTCCCAAACTAGTCTTTTAAAATTTATTTTCTCCTTCTTTTTAATATTTCTTCTACTTAGCAAAACAAGACAGTCGAGCTTCCCTCAGCTTTTCTGACTCTCTGCTCTCCCATGGCCTGGAATGCCCTTTCCTCAACTCCACTGAAGACCTTGCCTTCAGAGCCGGGCTGCTCCATGAGGCTTCTCCTGTCTTCCTTGTGTTCCACCAAATGAGTGGGACCATTATTAGGGGACAATGACAGGGATTAGACCAGGGGAGGGAAAACAGAAGTCAGATGTTGGGCTGGTTCTAAGTGCAATGGCTAGACTGAGTATAATATAAATAAGGTTAAGCAGATTCTAAGTGATGAATGTGTTTTTGATTTTACAGTCTAAAACAGATTGTGAAAATGGAATCAAACTGTGGCTATATTTAAATGTTATGCTACAGTTAAGTCTCTGTTCAGCTCTACTCTAGTGCAGGCATCTAATAGGAAATGCCTTACTATGTAAACTATGGGTTGTTTGTAACTCAGAGCCTTTAAGTGCAATGAAGCTAACCCCATATACATTAATAACATATTTAGACAATATTATGTATAGTAATTTAAAGGTGAAAATGACACTTTCAAGTCTATTTGTAGAATATATACTTTTAGCTGATTTTTAAGATTAAAAAGGATTGGTTTTGTATAGTTTTCTTTACACTTTTCTGCCTGCTCCCTCTTATGAGTAATGGTACACACTTATGATAGCCTAATGGAGCCAGCAATGTGATTCTGGCCTGGGACCAGCTTTTCCTTTTCTTTAAGGGTAACTGTCAAATATTGGGATTGAGTTTCTTGAATCTCTAAAAGTAGCTTTTTGAATTTATTTCTAGTAATGAAAAATATAAAACCAACTATATGTCCACAAGTAGTAGATTGATTACATACATATAACCTATCAATATTGAAATATTATGTGGGCATTAAAATGCCACCGAGTCTCTAACAATATTGATTTTTTTTGCGCGAAGGGTGGCCAGTATGGGGATCTGAACCCTTGACCCTGGTGTTACAAGGCTGTGGTATAAACAACTGAGCTATTCAGCCAACTCTGAAAAATATTTTTGATGTAATTTTAAGGAAAGCTCAGAGGCAAACCTGTATGTAAACTTAACTTTATATGTATGGACCATGAATGAGCTATTCAGCCAACTCTGAAAAATATTTTTGATGTAATTTTAAGGAAAGCTCAGAGGCAAGCCTGTATGTAAACTTAACTTTATATGTATGGACCATGAATTTGTCAGGGTAGTAGATTTGCAAGTTATTTTATTTCTTTAAAATTTCCTTTAATGTTATAATAGTGAGTGGACATTGAAATCCAAGCTTTACAGTAGCCGTATGGCTCCTAGCTGAGCGGTGAGTTGGACAGGAAGAGAATCTCTTCTTCCCTAACTCCAGAAAGACTGCTGGAAGGGTCCCCCTCACTAGGGAAGTGCAGATGTCGCTCTTGCAAACAAGGAACCCGAGATGGGAAAACTTAGAAACTGCCCCGATTCCACTTGAGGAGACTAGTTTAAATAAACACTTACAAGAGGAAGCTGAAGCCTCAGCACACGGCAGAATTCATCGTGACTTCCCCATTACTGAAAACACAACGGAGTCTCCTGATTTTGATAGATTGATTATGTTAGGAGGGGCCAAAGAAAACGAGCAGATGGATTGCCAAAGTGCTTTACTAGTACTTGAGCAACTGTGGGGAATGGAAGAATTATTGGAAATTTAGAGATATGCACATGGTGTTTTACTGTCAAAAATATTTTAAAGGTGAATTTTGAAAACTCTTGAAATACTTCATGGCCTGTGAATTAGGTGCTGAGCTTCAACAAAATTTAAGAGACATTTTTAATTGGATATTTTGTAATCCTTTATCAGAGGATGATGGAAATCTAGAACGTTAGACTGGGAAGGAACTTGGAGATGTAAACAGAGCTCACTTAGATCCCTCTTGGGTTCAGTAAGAACAGTTCATGTCACGCTGACTTATTTTTTCTGATAAGGTGAATATATAGCAGGAGAAGGATGCTATAAACCAGTCACCTTCAAACAGTAATGTACAAAGGAAATCCCCTGGGGGTCTTGTTAAATGCTGATTCTGATTCAGTAGGTCTGGGCTTGAGTCTGAGACTCAGTTTCTCAGAGGTGCTGAGGGGATGCTGATGATTCTGGCCCACGGACAACACCGAGTAGCAAGAATTTAGACCTTGGGACCCAAATATAGCTTGTTACAAACCAGACCCCTGTGCTCTATGTCCAAATCTTTCGATCCAGTAAGCACAGGGCTCTATTTATTGTAAGCTTCCTAGGTAATTCTATCACATAATCCCATAAGGAACCACAGCACTACACTGAATAATTAGTCATATTATTGTTAAAATTTTTACAATTAGTTGTATTTTAGGTAATTCTATCACATAATCCCATAAGGAACCACAGCACTACACTGAATAATTAGTCATAATATTGCTAAAATTTTTACAATTAGTTGTATTTGTAACTGGCTGGACTGTTTCTCAATCCTAGATAAAATTAATTACTTCTACTTCTGTACAACTTATTTACTGTGTACATTATTGCATATTTTATTATCTATCCTTGCAGACTTTGGCTCCTGGTACCCACGCCCTCCTTCTCACCAACATACCATTAATGGACTTTGTATGCTTGGTTAGTTATTTTTAAATGGAATTGAGCATTGACTTGTTCTAAATCCCTGAGCTTTATGATCTCCTCTGGTCCATGGACATAACTCCTTCTCTTTGGTGGGGATCAAGTAAGAAGTAACTTGAAAGAATATCCAGAGACTGATCTTGTAAATCAGAAACTCTAGGTTCTAGGCTGTTCTCGGCCAAATTTGACATGATCTCAGACAAGTCATCTGGGTCTCTGATCATCTCTCTTTAACCAACAGCAAAAAGAGGGTTTTACTGATTAAAAAAATGGACAAAGAAGCTAAATAAGCATTTCTCAAAAGAAGATATATGAATGGTCAACAGACACATGAAAAAATGCTCAACATCACTCAGCAACAGAGAAACACAAATCAAAATCACATCAAGCTATCATCTCACCCCAGTTAGATGGACCATTATCAAAAAAAAACAGAGAATAATACATGCTGGCAATGATTCAGAGAAAGAGGAATCATTCTATACTTTTGGTAGGACTGTAAATTGGTGCAGCCATTATGGAAAATGTTATAGAGGTTCCTCAAACAATTACAGATAGAACTACCATACAATCCAACAATCCTACTGCTGGGTATACACCCAAAGGAATGGAAATCATCATGTCGAAGGGATACTGCAGCCCCATGTTTATCACAGCTCTATTTACAATAGCTAACAGTTGGAACCAACCTAAATGTCCATGACAGACAACTAGATAAGGAAAATTTGATATATATACACAACAGAATACTACTCTGCCATAAAGGAAAATGTGGTATTTATACACAATGGAATACTACTCAGTCATAAAAAAGAATGAGATACTGCCATTCACAGCAACATGGATGAACTTAGAGAAAATTACGTTAAGTGAAATAAGCCAGCACAGAAAGAGAAATAGCTCATGTCCTCACTCATAAGTGGGAGCTAAAAAAATAAACAAATAAATAAGAAAGAAAGATACAACAATCACAATTATTTGTTGAACTTTCAAAAGGAGAAAACAGAACTGAGACCACCAGAGGTGGGAAAGGGGAAAAGGGAGAGAGGGTTAGCAAGAAACTTGTAAAGGGCCACAAAAAATTATTACATTGTGTAATGTTGAATATACTGATTATCCCAATTTGAACATCACATATTGCACACAGGTATGGACATTCAATGCTGTACCCCACCGATATATACAGCCAATTATGTTTTAATAAATTATAAAAAAAGATTTTCCACATTCAGTTCTCTTCTCTTGCTTCCTTTCCTATATTTATGTCAAAATAAAGGAAAAATTATAAATTTTCAAAAAAGAAAAAGAAAAAAGGGTTTTAAAAAGTATGAAGTGGCAAAAAAACTCATGAGAGTTTTATTACTAATATAGGTATATATTAGTAATATATTAATATTGAAAATTAATTGAACAGTATTTAATTAATGAATAGGTCATTAATTTTTACATGGATGATCTCCATTAGTAGTGCATCTTAGAAATACCTGCTAGAGGGGTCTGATATGTGAGTACTGTTCCCTGGTTGATAAACATTTTTTTCTATAGTGAATTTCAGAGAACAAATAGATAACTATTTTTTTTTTAATTTTTAAAATACCTGCTAGAGGGGTCTGATATGTGAGTACTGTTCCCTGGTTGATAAACATTTTTTTCCATAGTGAATTTCAGAGAATAAATAGATAACTATTTTTTTTTTAATTTTTAAAAAATGGTTATCTCTATTTAGATCAGAAAGTTAGCCTACCTAAATGATGACCTCTACTGAAGAAAGTCTCATGACCACATTTAAACATAAATTCTCAAGGAGCCAGATTAATAGACCCTTGAGCCAGAAAAAGGTAGTTTGAAAATGGTGAAGGCAACGGAAATATGGTGAGTTACAAATATAGGATTGTGCATTAGAAATATGGGATCTGGGGCCAGATGGCATGTGCTCTTATTCTGACTTTCCTGACTTCTGTCTGGGTAATCTTAGGTAAATTGGCTCACTTCTCTAATCTCCAGCTTTCTTTTTCTGTGCAAATGGGGTTAAAGGAGACAATTGATTCTGCTAGAATCTATGCTTAGCAGGAGTGTAGAATTTGTTTTTTTCCCCCAACATACTACAAATGCCTAGAAAAGTTCCTGGCACATAGTAGGTGCTCAATTGACATTTGTTGAATGGATAGCTCCTTCTAGATGACGAAAATATATTTCCTTCCCTAAGGTCCCTCAAGATGTTTCTTTACATGCCCTCTCTGCAAGAGCTGCTTCACTGGAATGTTCTTATTGTCTTTTAGCAGTTAAGGGCCCCCCAATTTTGTTTGTCAAGCCAGAGAAAAACTAGTGTCACCATTAAAGAAGTCTGAACACTTCTGTGGACTTTCGCATCATCTGAAGTGTTTATTGAACAAAAGTACATGCAACAATTTGAAGCTTCCACCAAGTGTTGTCTTTTCTCCTCCAGTGTTTACAAAACAAGATATTTTATGGATGTAATTCATACATTGAGTAGAAGAGAGCTATTCCCAATATTGTCTTTATCTTCTAGACATAAATAACAAACAGCTCCAGTAATCAAAATTTACTACAGTTGTAATAGATTTTGGCAGAGTTTATGTATTGTATGCAATGCTGACATAATGCTGACTTCCAAGCATAGAGGCCAGGATTTCTAGTTTGGCATTGTTAAATGGAGAAAAAAAAAAAAAAAAAAAATCCGCTACTGTATTTGTAGTTTTTACTACATTCAAGAGATTAATTCTCGTAAATAAAATTGTTTATACCAGCTTCTAATCAGAAAGTTGAAATTATCTGTGGCAATGTAACACTAAAAACTTGTATACTATGAAAATATTTCAATAATTAATGCATGCTCCATCTAGAGTAATTGACAGTGAGGTCATAAACGTAATGGGCCATCTGTGTTTGATTTGTACATGAAAATGCTTAAAGGGATAGGCAGGTAATTCAAGCTTCTCCAGCAACAAAGATTTGTTCCAACTTTTCCAAGTAGCAGAGCCACTTATTAGGGTTTTTTTCTTTTTTCTTAAAGTCTTTTTTAAAATTTTTTTATTTTTTTTGGTTCTAGCAAGGTGTTTTTTTTTTTTTAAATTTTATTTTGTCGATATACATTGTGGTTGATTATTGTTGCCCCTTATGAAAACCTCCCTCCCTCCTCCCTTTCCTCCCTCCCACCCGACAATGTCCTTTCTGTTTGCTTGTCGTATCAACTTCAAGTAATTGTAGTTGTTATATCTTCTTCCCTCCCCCAGGTATTTTTTTTGTGTGTGTGTGTGTGTGAGTGAATTTATTTATTAATTTTTAGCTCCCACCAATAAG
>NW_007755946.1:4336-7304 GCF_000696425.1 Galeopterus variegatus | reverse complement strand
TATATATATATATAAGCACTATTAATATTTCGAGGTCAAATTATTTAAAAGACTAAAGATTGAAGCAACATCTATGAAATATACAATATCTCTATTCTGCTTGTCTCTTCGAAATTATTAAAATAGCAACATAACAATCTGTTTTTTAATGGCAATTTAATTCTTAATTCTTGAACTTTTTACTTTCTACAGTATCTAATTCACTTCATGAGAACCCAGAATCTGTGATTCATAAGGTATTTTCTAGATGCCTACCTGGTAGGCATCCTTGCTTTGCTTCAGAACTTGGGAGGAAAATGTTCAATCTTTTACTAGTAAGTATTATGTTAGCCGTAGAATTTTTGAAGATGCCCTTGGTCAGATTGAAAAAGTTTTCTTCTGCTTTTAGTTTTCTAGGATTTTAAACAGCATAATACATGTTGAATTATGTCCAATGATTTTTCGCACTTATTAAAATGACTATGTGATTTTTTTTCTTTTTTGTTCTGTTAATGTTGTGAATTATATTGATTGACTTTTCAGTGTTAAACCAATCCTGGGATAAAAAATCCTTGATGTGTTAAACTTTTTGTATGTTTCTTGATTTCATTTGCTAATATTTATTTGTGATTTTTTTGTATCTTGCTTTATAAGGAATATGTTCATTAATTTTCTTTTTTTGTAATTTTATCTTCTAGTTTTGGTTATGAGACTTATACTGACCATATGAAATGAATTGGAAAGGGGATTCACCTCCTCTCTTTCTTGAGAGTTTTTGTAAGATTGATACTTATTCCTTAAATGTACGATATAATTTACCAGTGAGTGGAATGATCTGAACCTTGGGTATTATTTTTAGGACAGTTTCCATTTCCATATTCAATTTCTTATGTAGATGGAGTTGTTCAGACTTTCTGTTTTTACCTGTGTCCAGTTACAAAAGAATTTTGTCCATTTTATTAATCTTTTCATAAAAACAACTTTTTCTTATTTATTTTCTATTTTGTTTTATTTTTCCTTGATTTATGCTCTCTTTTATTTTCTTCTTTGACTTACTTGGAGTTTAATTTTCTCTCCTTTTCCAGTTTCCTAAGGTAAAATATTAGATAATAAATTTTCAGCAATTCTTTTCTAAAAAAATAATTTAATGTATAATATATTTTCTAAGTACTGCTTTAGTGACACTGCAGAAATTTTGCTATGTTGTGTTATTATTATTATTTTACTTTATTCTATCTTTTAATTGCTCTTTTATTTCTTCCTTGACTCATGGATTATTTAGAAATGTGCTAATTGCTAAATACTTGGATTTATTTTTCTCTTTAGCTTTGTCAGATTTTTTCCCCCTGATATTTGGATGCTCTGTTATTAGCTTGCATACACATAACAAGGTTGGCAACTTTTTTTTTTTTTTTAATAAATGACCAGATAGTAATTTAGCTTTTGAGAATCATACAGTGTCTGTCACAACAACTCAGATCTGCTTTTGTAGCACTAAAGCAGACATAAACAATATGTAAATGAATAAGCATGGCTGTATTCTAATAAAACTTCATTAAAAAAAGAAACAGGTAGCAGGCCAGATTTAGTTCATAGGCTGTATTTTCTGACTCTGGACATAGAATTGATATGTCTTTTTGATGAATACACTCTTTCATCATAATGTATTGATAGTATCTCTGATAGTCCTCCTTTTCTTGGATATTTAAAGCGCTTCCTTGTAAATAGCATATAGTTGGGCATTGCTTTTTTTCCACCCTAATCATCTCTACTTTTTAATTGGAGTATTTAATTCATTTACCTTTAATGTGATTATCAGTATAGTTGGGTTTAAATGAATCATCTTGCTTCTTGCTTTTTATTTGTTCTATTTTTGAGACTTCATTATTACTTTTGTAACATTCTTTTTGACTAATCTTTTTTTAAGTATATCATTTTATTTCATCCTTTGAATTTTTATCTACAGATATGTTATTTTTAGCAGTTATTCTAAGTATTGTAATATGTATTTTTAACATGTTATGGTCATTTTAAATTAATATTATGGCATTTCCCTATAATGTAAGAACTTTCTAAATTATACTTTGATTTATACCCTTCCTGTACTTTGTACTATTGTCATACATTTTACTTTTACATATGCTATAAACCCAATAATAATAACAATACATTACAATACAAATACAATACAATACCCAATAATAACAACACATTGTTATTATTTAATGCTTTGAACAGTCTGTGTCTGTGTCTGAAGCCTCACTGTCTGGATGATCTGAGCATCTGTTATAATGTCTATTGCTTTCCTAGGTTTCTATCACATAGTTATGTTTCTCTGTGTCCCTGATCTTTTAAATTTAGTGCCAGTTGCTGTATTTGAAAAATTATAGAGGTAATTTGAGGCCTCAAGTAAAGTTATCTTCAACTTGAATGAGTGTAGAGCTAGGGCTAGGTCCCGAGATCACAGACCCCACAATCCTGTTGTCCTGACTGGGTCACAAACACTTCACATACAGGTCTATGAGCTAGGTAACAGAAAATAGGTCCTTGGAGACTTGGTTGAAGGAATAATAGTCTTTATTCAGCACACACACATCTAACAGCTAGGCAGTCCAAAGAGAAACTCAACTGCTACTGGCAAAGTCCAAAGAAAAACTGAACAGCTGTCAACAAAGTAAACATGCTCTATTTTTAGATGTGAGCTCTCTGCTGGCCAGTTACAGCTTCACAAACTCTGAAGAACACACAATAATAGCAACAAAACTATAAAGATACATGGGTGAGCATGTCACTAACTCCACCCACACACAGCTTGTTTACAAAGAATGTGTTGTGCCACCCCCAACTGGACCTGAGGCAGGGGGCCTAACTATTCTATTTTCTCCACAATGAGATTTACATTTGCTAGTGGTGTATAGCTTGGGATAGAAGCAATACCAGATCACCTTAATCCAATTAGGGACTGAGATGATTCAAAGCTGAGCTTCAG
>NW_007755946.1:2485-3706 GCF_000696425.1 Galeopterus variegatus | reverse complement strand
AAGCAATACCAGATCACCTTAATCCAATTAGGGACTGAGATGATTCAAAGCTGAGCTTCAGTCCTTGTGAGGGCTGGACTATTTCAGTCTATCCTTACTCCTTAAGAGAGGACCTTTGGGAGTACCAACCTAAAACGTGGGATTTCCAGGGCCCGCCTTTTCTAGAGAGGCTTTGTATTACAGTTTTTATTCTCCTAAACACACTATGCTATTGATAGTACAGTTTGGCTTCTCAACCTCTGAACCCTTTCTTGTAGAATTAACTAATGTCCTTGAAGGACAGTGGTCCAAATACAAGTCTTGCTTTCCTGAATTTTCTTCTCCTGGGCTTTTGACCTAGAGATCCATTTCTGCCTTTGTAGCTCTATGTGCTCTCATATTTTTAAAAACAATATTTTTGTCAAACTTTTCTAGTAGTTCTTAGCTATAAAATTGGTTCAAATGACCTAGCTGACCAAGCAAAATACATATTTTCATAATTTCTAAATTTGTTTGTAGGTTATACCTATAATTAATTTTATATCTACCTAGGTGTTTAGTAATATTGGTATTGAAAAACATTTTTATTGTGAAATATGATATATTTAGAAAAACTCATACAATATATAGATACAACTTAACTAGTTATTGTGAAGTGAATATTCAATGTAACTATAGCTAAGGTTAAGACTTTATTTTTAAGCAAAAATTATCTGACTCTAGAAAGTTTATTTATTTTCCCCCAAAATGATTGTTGCAACCCAGCAGAATATAGCAATTGTAATTACTATAGGCACATAGAAACTAAAGGCTACTTACAAAGAAATGATAAGTTTATCTAAAAAATTTAATTCCAAGTAGAGTGTAAATTTTTCTTAAATAGAGCAAAATAAGAATATTCAGAAATTAGTTCACTGATAAAAACTTAAAGTAAACATGCATTGTGGATAGTTTTAAAAAGTGGTAAATTGACTATATTGTTCATAACATTTTTCCTACTAGAATTAGGATTAAAAAGGTGGATATTGCAACATGGAATATTTTAATATGGTAGAAGTAATTAAATATAATTTATTAATTTCATATATATTTTAAAAGTTGATATTTCTTACAAAAGCACATGAATATAGATAAGATAAACTGATGAGAATATCTGGTAAAAGAGTAAATAATGATAGAAAATAAAATAAGAGCAAAGGTTAGTATATAAAATTTCTTATCATAAGTTTAATAGTACTTTTT
>NW_007755946.1:0-1290 GCF_000696425.1 Galeopterus variegatus | reverse complement strand
TTTTTTAAATTAAAAATTTTTTGGTGACTGGACGGTATAGGAATCCAAACCCTTGACCTCAGTGTTATAACACTGTGTTCTAACCAACCCATCTCACCAGCCGGCCTATGTAGTATTTTTACACGTAAGTGCTATAGATTGAATGCCCCCCACGATCCTCATTGAGGCTTAATCCCCACTGTGACTGCTGAGGGTGGGAAATCTTATTATGGTAATCGAGACATGGAGCCTTGAAGAGCTGATTAGATTGTAGGATCATGCTGTAGGGAATGGATTAAAAATGGTGGTCATGGGTGTGGTTTGGGGGGCTTTAAAAGGAGAGTGAATGAGGAGGTTAGTTTCTCTCTCTCTCTCTCTCCCCTGCCATTTTTGCAGTGTGATACCTGCTGTCACTGAAGTTACCACCAAAGAAAGCCTTCACCAGATATGTTCCTTGGACTTTGGACTCCCAGCCTCAGAAAGTGTAAGCAATAAATTTTGTTTTCTTATAAATCACCCAGTTCTGTGTATTTTGTGATAAGCAACAGAAACAGACTAATACAAAAAATTGGTACCAGAGAAGGGGTGTTACTTATAACAAACACTTGAAAATGTGGAAGCAGCTTTGGAGCTGGATGTTGAGGAGAGGCTGGAGAAATTTGGAAGAACAGGCTAGAAAAAGCCTAGGTGCTAGTGAATGTTTAGAAGACCAAAAAACAAAACAAAACAAACAAACAAACAAACAAACAAAAAACAGGGAAAGTTTGGAATTTTCTAGAGATTGGTTAAATGGTAGTGACCAGAATGCTATGGAAATATAGACTGTAAAGATCATTCTAAAGAGGTCTCAGATGTAAATGGGAAGGGACTTATTGGAAACTGGGGCAAAGATCAAACTTGCTATGAACTGGCAACAAGCTTGGCTGCATTGTGTCCATGCCCTAGGACTTCATGGAAGTTAGAACTTAAGAGTTATAGACCACTCTGTTTGGTGGAAGAAATGTCTAAGCAGCAAAGCATTCAGGAAGCTACATGACTACTTGCAACAGCCTATGCTGAGTTATGGCAGAAAAGGCATGGTATAAAGCCAGAATTTAAAAGGAAAGTAGAGAGTAAAGATTTGGAAAGTTTTCAGCTTGGCCATGTGGTAGAGAAACAGAGAGCATTTTGAGAAGAACAACGCAATGGTGCTAAGAAGATGAGTACAGAAGAAAGGGATTATCAAGAGAAGGGAAAAAAGACCTTGAAGGTATTCCAGAGATCTTGGAGGCTGAGTCTCCTATTTCAGGCCTAAAGGCCTAGGGAGAAAAA
>NW_007755945.1:6341-7305 GCF_000696425.1 Galeopterus variegatus | reverse complement strand
TTTGAAAGCACTGACCACATGGAACCTGAGAAGACAAAAGCAGAGCTTCTCACAGCTGAACTTGGCTCAACATCATTGCGCTACATTGCAGTAAGTCACTTCATCAAAATGAGTACTTAAAACACAATGGTAATATCTTTTCTCCAGAAGCTCTCATGTTACTTCTTAATCACAACTAAAGACAAATAATGAAAGACCATAAGCAGTTTCATTCCAGTACTGTCTGGAACCTACTGTGGAGTCAAAAAAGAGGTTATGGAGAATGACGCTGGGTAGAGCAGAGACTCCTTAGGATCTGGAGGGAAGCACAGTAGCAGCATTTAACCCTCCCCGAGAGTGAGGCAGATCTGACTGTGATGTATTTTGTCCATATATCTTTTATTATCTTGTCAATGTTTAATTTTTATTTTTATCAAAGTATTTAGTGTATATAGTTTTAAAAGTCAACTAATATAATATTACAGTTTGCTTTACCCTCTCAACATTGTATTTTCCATTCCGCAGGTACANTTAAAATGAAGTCTGTTGCTCTGGTTTTATTAGTAACATGCCCAAGTTTAGTATCTATTGCAGCTGCTGGGGAGAGTGGACAAAAACTGCCTGTGTTCATACTATGAGACCAGTCTGAGTGCTGTTCATGATCTTTTTTGAGGTGGAAACAGTCATTCTCGCAAATTGGACAGAGAAAGCACAGGCACATTCGTAGTGCATCCATACCTTTAGCAGCCAGTAGTGACTTAGGACATCTCCTTTCAGCAACCGAACACACTGGAGATACCCCACATTTTCAATCTATCTCTAGTCAGGATTTCCTGGTTGGTGTGCATTTTGTTTTTAGAGTATATAAAATCAGAAGTTGTGAAAATGCTTGCCAGGCAGCATAGCAGTGTAATGAGTGAGGGCTTTGAAAGCACTGACCACATGGAACCTGAGAAGACAAAAGCAGAGCTTCTCACAGCTGAAC
>NW_007755945.1:2885-5362 GCF_000696425.1 Galeopterus variegatus | reverse complement strand
TAATATAATATTACAGTTTGCTTTACCCTCTCAACATTGTATTTTCCATTCCGCAGGTACAGTCATTTTCAACTCTGTTAGTTATTGCTTTTAGTAATTACCTGCGTATTTCTAATAGCATGCTTACTACTATTTCAACATATTTTATATTTTAGATATTATGTACTAACTGTAGAAGATGAGAATTTTGCTTTCTTATATCCTCTCCACACAAACATATATTTGTTTTCCTAAAAACTTGAAAAATAGCATTATGTTTAAGCCCATATCTAGGGTTTCTGTTATTTTGATCTTGTAACTATTCACTGCTAAGTGAATTTTTTGTATAAACTTGTTTTTGCCATGTATTTATTACGTCTTTTTTTTCTTTTGCTTGACTTCTTTTAAGTTTCTTGTTAAGATTTCCTACACCCTCTAACAGCTCTGTAAAAAGCTTTTAACTATTTTCTACAACTCTTTTTCCTGCTTTTCTTTTCTTTTTTTTGTAAGATATGTTTCACATATTTGTAGGGTACAGTATGTTGTTTCAATACATGCATATACTGCACTCTCCTTCCTGTTTAACTATGGTGTTGGACCTTATCTTTTCTGTCATTCAAAGAGATCTCATGTTACAGCTCCCACTTGCTCTATTTCATGTCTTGGTCTTTTTGGTTTAATTCTTTGGTTCGATGGTACACGATCTCTAGCCATCTCCTACAAAAGAATGCATAGAAGCAAAATCTTTGGAGAACTTGGATATCTGAAAATGTCTTTATTTCATGGTAACATTTGGATGATATTAATTTGGATTTGAAAAAGTTGTACTCTGTTCATGAGAGGACTCAAGTGGTGAGAGTGTGTGGTTCCTACCAAAACTGTCCAGTGTAGTTTGCATTTAGGAAGAGAGTGGGCTGAGGGCAAATTCAGGGCCTACTGGCAGCAGCTTCTTTGGGTGTCATGTAGACAAAATGAATTTATTTCTATTACTGACAAACATTGGCATTGTTTGCAAAGATGCTTGTGTGCTGTTATCTCACTGGGCAATAGTGTAGCATGTACATTTGTAGGAAATCTTTAAGTTATTTTTGGAAGAAAACAGGCGACATCAGGACATAGCTTTGTATGAGAACCAAATGAAACTATGTGCCCTTCATTTTAGAGAAGGAATGCTCAAGTAAAAAGATTATATGCTCCTCCAGAGATTCTTCATCTGAAGTCTTCTGTAGATGGTCTATATGGGTCTTTGAATTCTCTGAACTTGGGTACAAATTTTACTGTGTTTTCTTTAAGTAGTCTGAACTTTAGTGACATAAAAATAAGATAGAGGTAAATACCTCTTCATACGGTGTCTGTGATTCTTAATATTTAAGGAAGCCTATGACACATAAAAAAGTTAAGAAAAATGAACTCTAATCCCCCTTTCCTCCATATTATAGATGGAAAAACCAGATTCCATAGAGCTCAGGTGTCATGTCACTGTAATATGTGCTTTTAGCACAGCTGGGTCCAGAGCACTGTTTTTTTACTCCTAGACTGGAGTCTTCTCATGTCAACTTCAGTCAGGGTTATAATTGAGACTTATCTATCAATATTGCTCGCCAATTTTCCGAAGGAAGGTGAGGTGAAGGTTCTTTGTTTTGATTCATTGCCTATGATTAGATGTGGCTGAAAGAGGCCCTTGAAACCAGAAATTGTCAAGGGAATATTTATTTTTGTCATTAGTCATTCTTCTCACCCAGTCATGGGGAAAATGTGAATATCGATAAATCCATGTAGATTCAAAGTCCTGACAGTATTACATGGCTCAAACATGCTGGAGTCTCAAGACAACTACAACCATATTGGAAGAATAAACATTCTGCTAAAGCACTTTTAGCCAAGGAGACCAGGTCTTTGTTTAGTTAACTTCTTTTGGAAAATCAATTAATGTGACTGATGTGGGACTAGCCTAATTAATTGACATCCTGTGATCAGAAAATATTAAATTTTGATTAGTAATTACATGTAGTTTTTTTACATGTGCATATCATTTTATTGTTTATAAATCACTTTCACATATTATTTTATTTGAGCTTCAAAATCAATCTGGTATGGAAACTTGTCATTACCCATATTTACAAATGAGAAACTGAGGACAGGGATTTGAAGAGACTTGCCTGAAGTCATGCAGTTAATAAGGGTTAGAATGGGAATGAGAACACTTGCCTCTGATTCCAAATTCAGTTCTTTTTCCACCATACTATATGGCCTCCTGATCACCATTAGTCATGTTGCCTCTCAGACTCCATGGTGGGTACATGTCAGAGTTATGGGTGAAACTGGAGTGGGTCATGCTGTCCTTGAGGGTTTGCAGCCATGCCCTGTGTGAAGGAAACATGCTGTGCTAGCCTGCGAGGTATGACCATGCTGAGAGCATGTGGCTTTAAGCCTGGCCAGATACAGGATCCTAGAGAATTTGGACTAATGCAATCATTCACTGAGAGGGCAATTCTACT
>NW_007755945.1:0-1577 GCF_000696425.1 Galeopterus variegatus | reverse complement strand
TAAAACTAATTCTGATAGCCAAAAGGTTTTAAATCTCATTCCTGTTTGTTCCTGGTCATGGCCAGAACTGTAGTCTTAACACTGCCTTGGATGCACTACGGACCTCGGCTTCTCCAAATTCTTAAAATGGTCTCACTTTCTCATAAATGGAGAAATTCCTCTTTAGCAAAGGACTTTTAATCTTCTATGTAAAATAAAAATTATCCTTCTTGGTTCATATTCCTCCTGAAGTCCCTGGATAATTAATCTCTTTCCCTTTGCACCACGGTAATTGTTTTGAACACCATACATATCTAGATTGAGGAAGCTGTTTCAAAGAGATGTCTCAGGAACCACTTTAAAAAATACCCAGCTTCATGTTCAGAATTTATAGTTTTATATACTTGATAACCTAGTTTTATCCAATTTCAAATTTTCCTCACTCCATTCTCACAATTTTTTCAATACTCCCTCTCAACTTTCCCTCTTTTATATCTACCCTTAAGTACAGTTTTATCCATCATTACTTGCTATGCTTTCCATGGCTTTAACAATTTGAAGAAGGCATCTTGGGGGTACCTCCAAGCTCCATCTAGCTCTTAGCATCTTCTCTGCTTTATGTTGCCTGTGCTCACCATTCAACCTTTCTGGTCTCCTGGGCAGAGCTCAGACATAATGTAGAGATCATAGTATGATGCTATGTATGAATCATAAAAAAATTACTAGCCCCAGGTAACTGGAGCATTTAAAATTACCTTTCATTCAACCACGACTTCATCTATATTGGCGTTTTCCAGTTGTCTGTTATCTACAAAGTCCAGGTACATTTCCTCAGTGTTCCATTTGCTGGAGAGATGGGGGAGGGTAGGCAGCATATATAAACAACCGAGTAACTTCTGGAAAATCTTGATGGATGTACTGTCAATTCACTTTGTTATTTCCCCTAGTTCTGATTGTGGTTCTGAATTCTTTGAAGACTATAGAGAAATTCTCGTATTTGACAATTGAACTAACAGCCCTGCCAGGGGAAAAAAATGCTGTGGAAATCTGTCAATGAATGTCACTAACATATGCTGCATTTACAGACAGGGAGAAAATGAAACCTCGCAGGTCCTTGGAAAGCTGTGCGAGCTGGCTGACAGGTGTGACATCTCAGCACAACAAGTTAAAGCTCCGCAGAGCAGTGGTCATGTCCAGGGAGACTTGACTGGTCACAGATGACAATTCCAGCTCCCTGAGCTGTTTCTTCAGTGTCTGTGATTAATATCAAATGTCAAGTAAGACTCACTTCCACCAATAAGGTTGAATATAGACTCAGTTAAAACAACATAAGATTTTAGTTTTCTACAACCCAATCAAGCTATCCAGGCAATTCCTGGGGGATAATCCCCCAAAATGGATTAGATAAAAGAAGAGCTATGAGAGCTTTTCTTTCCTTCTTTCTTGAAAAAGCTCCAAGCCATGTGCAACAGAATGATACTTATTACTTGTATGATCCCTATCACTTGAACTGGTAGGACCAAACCTATTTCTTTTTTTTTTTTTTTAATTTTTATTTTGTCAATATACAATGTAGTTGAATATTATGTCCCATCACC
>NW_007755944.1:6997-7305 GCF_000696425.1 Galeopterus variegatus | reverse complement strand
CCAAGGTCACATATTGAGTTAAGGGAAGACATAGGACTAAAATCTAATGTGAGGATGAGATCTTCTGTTGTTTAATTCTGTTGTTACAAGTAGTAGTAGAGTTTTTCTGTTTGGGTCTTGAGCTGAGTTGTTCCAGAAGTATGATTTTTTTTCAAGTATAAGCCTAAGAATATTAATCTGCCATCATTTATAAGAAAATTTGAATTTACTTGTAAGTTTATTTATATAGCCAGCATGCTCTACCCTGATAAAAAGTTTCAGTGATGAGTATATCAGATTTCAGTACACACAAGCATGTACTTGCTTGT
>NW_007755944.1:0-1454 GCF_000696425.1 Galeopterus variegatus | reverse complement strand
AAATCAACATTCAAAAATCAATAATGTATACCAATAAAGAAATATCTGAAAAAGAAATCAAGTAATACCATTTACAATAGCTACCAAAAAAATAAATAAATACCTAGTAGTAAACACTGATGAAAGAATTTGAAGAAGACACAAATAAATGGAAAGATATTTAACTTTTCTTAGGCTTTGTTTTTTTAAGCCTCTGTTTTTTCATCTACAAAATGGGCTTATAATAGTTCCTACCTCATAGAGCTGTTGAGAGGAGTAGATAAGATAACGCATGGAAAATATCAGTCAATCCACTTACTGAAAAAAAGCATCCAGTGCCTGGAATTCTGCTTTGGGGGATGTTACTACACTTAATTGCTATAATAAAGCTTATATGGTAGCTTCTGTCATTCAAATTTTTACAAATGAAGAAACAGAAAAGTTAAGTAATTTGCCCAAGATCATCCAGCTTATAAGTGGACAACCGTGGATTTAAATTATTTTCCCTCCAACACCTCATTCTTTCTATTGCACCACATTGATGTTCAACAAAATGCCTTGGCTGTCAAGCCTTTCTTCTTTATGGTTTTCAAGGAATTTCTTTATCTTTATCATCATCATCATCATCATCCGTAGTAGTAGTAGTAGTAGTAGTAGTAGTAGTAGTAGTAGTAGTAGTAGTAGTAGTAGTAGTAGTAGTAGTAGTAGTAGTAGTAGTAGTAGTAGTAGTAGTAGTAGTAGTAGTAGTAGTAGTAGTAGTAGTAGTAGTAGTAGTAGTATTGAGGATGGTTACTTACAGGGATCTGGAGGAGTATCAATCCATCAGAGTGCTGTGCAGCAGCTTTTCCCCACAACTCTGAGGGGGAGAATTGAGGCTTATAAGGGACTTAGGGACAAAAATGGAGCTATGCTAAAGAGAGAAAGGCTAAGGAAGTCCAAGATTCCTAGGCATTACGCAGCCTACTCTTGCTTATCTTTGGGGTTGCCAGCATCACTCCCCTTATCTCACAAGCTAGTGTTCTGTTCCTGTCCCTCCCTCAGATACTAAGCAGCTTGTGCAAGAGAGAAGTTGTAACTATTAAAGCCAGAGCCCTGAAGGCCACAAGGATGGAATAAGTTCTTACCAGCATTCCTATACATGTAATGCAAATAGTTGTTGTACTGAATTTTTTTTATATTTGTACTATTTTTATTGTTGTATTGTTATTTTTTATTGTTGTTTTTTGAATATTTTCATGGGCATTTGGTTGAATCTTAGGTTGTGGAACCCGTCCATAGGGAGGGCCAACTGCATACCCCTAAAGAATAAATTACTTACCTTTGAAAGCTAGAGTAGAAATCACAAACCTGGTTGTATAAAGAGCGAGCAATATTGTCATCATTTGTTGAAGGCTATCAGGAGAAAATATGCTGAACAGAATTTCACTGTTATAGTCTGGCTTTAACTCCACTGAGAGTTTACAAGAGACTTCCTC
>NW_007755943.1:5944-7305 GCF_000696425.1 Galeopterus variegatus | reverse complement strand
GTGGGTGCGGAAAGCCAGCGCCGGAGAAAATGGACAAGGGCGAAGCGTCAGCAGCGGGAACCACCGAGAGAGTTTAGGAGGTCCGAGAAGGAGTCCCCTTGGGTAAGGGGTGAGCTTCTCCCGGTTTCGGCACCAATGAAAGAACGTCAGGACCCGATCTGACAGTTCACTGGAGAAGTTCCGCTTTATTTGAGGGTGAAGCATACATTTATAGAGAGCTGAGTTCCGGGAGAGGGTGGTTAGTACGCGGGGCAGTGGCTGATTGGTCAGAAGGGCGGGTGATGATTTTGATACGCCATACTTTGGCGCCGGTGGTAATGTTAGGACGCGGAAGAGAAGCCGGAAAGGCGCCATGTTCTAGGGAATGTCTCCTTTGGGGTTTTATGGGGCCCTACACTAAGAAGACAGAATTTGTCTTTTCCAGCTTCATCTCTCCCATCTATCCCCACCAACAGTTGCCCAGCCTAAACTCAATTTTAGCTCTTCAAAGGGGTAATGCTCTATGTAGTCTCAGGGACATTGCACTAGCCGTCCTCTTAGGAACTATTTTCTTCTTGCAGTGCATTCAGCAAAGAGATAGTAAGAGCCAGGTAAGTATTAGGTGCTGGGATAAAATGGTGAGCAAAAGAAGACATTTTCCCTTCCCTTGTGGAGATTATAGTATAATGGCAAGGTTAAACACTAATCAAATAATTACACAAATAGGAAAAAATTGCAAATGAGATTAGAGCTGCTAATGGAAGGTACCAACTAGGAACGAGAGCCTATAATGGGGTTTTGACATAGGGAAGGCTTGCCTGAGAAAGCGAAGAGTTGATGCAGAGGGAGAGGAAAGAGCTTTCCAGGCTGGGAGAACACCCCTGTAGAGGCGTGGAACTTGGCACATTATGGGAAACTAGAGAAACAGGCACTCTTCCTAAGACATCCGGGAAAGGGTGGGGGTGGGGGGAAAGATATCTAATTTGTCCCATAGCAGGTGCTATCCAGCAGCCTCGTCGCAGTGATCACTGGGAGTTGTAGTCCCGACCCGAGCAAGCAGGCATGGCGGCCTGCGTTGTAGGGGGCTGCGGGGTCCCAGTGGGCCTGGCCCGGCGCTTCCAAGCCGCCAGGACACTACTCCGTGCGTCGGCCTCTGTCGCCTGCCGTAAGTGGAGCGGGGCTTGCGAGCTGGGGCGCGGGAGGGGCTCAGGGCCGAGCTCGGAGAGGCGAGCCTGGAAGTCGGGGGCGACTGCGGCTTTGGTCACCGGTGCGGGTTGGGGGAGATGCAGGCCCCGGAGTTCTGACCTCCGTCGTCCGCTTCCGCAGGGGTAGGCGCGGCGCCGGGCCGTCAGCAGAGCACGGGGCCTTCCGAGCCTGGCGCG
>NW_007755943.1:2316-3507 GCF_000696425.1 Galeopterus variegatus | reverse complement strand
CCCGTTGCCGGTCCCGGTCCGGTGCGGGCGCGACACTGAGGGTTGCGATCCGTTGCCGGTCACGAAAAAAGACAAAAAGGAAAAAAAAAAAAAAAAGAAACATCAGATTGTACCCCTGAAATATGTACAATTGCAATATGTCAATTAGATTTAAAAAAAAAAAAAGAATGAACATAGCAGTATTGTTTGTAACAAACAAAAATTTAGATATGGTTTAGATATTCATCATTAGGTTGCTGGACAAATATGAGGGGTCTTTTAAAAGTTCTTGGAAAGATTTATATTATCTTTTAATTCCATTTTTCCGCTAACTTTTTGAATTACCTTCATATGTATAATGGAATATTATACAGTAGTGAAAAATGAGTGATCTAGAGCTAACTTTTAGACATGGATGAATTCCACAAACATGGTGTATGTAAAAAAGCAAACTTCGGGAGAATTGATATAGTATGATTATCATTTTTATGAAAATTAAAACCATACTAAACAGTAATATACATTGCCCAGGCATACATGTATATGTAAAGTATAAAGAAATGTAAGGGGTATATTCTATTCTTTACCTTCACCAAGCTGTCAAACCTAACTTTACCAATAGTGGTACAAGCTGACGTTGTGTGCCTTCTGATGTGAAAGGATTAAGTTCACACCATCACCTCTGTAATATTCTTTCCAAAAATATTTAACCTCAGTGTAGGCATGTGGAAACTATAAATCCAGAATCCAGGGATAGTCTATAAGACAGTAGGCCTTGACTGTTCAAAAACACCAATGTTATAAAAACACAAAGCTGGGGAATAGTACTAGTTTAAGAGACTAACAACCAGATACAATGTGTGCAGTTAGATTCTGTCTTACATTGGGCAACAAACAGATATAAAGACCTTTCTAGAATAATTAGATACATGTGAATATTAACTATATATTAGATTATATTATTGAATAAGTGTTAATTTTCTTAGGTGTTGTGAAGGCATTGTGAAATGTAGGAAAAAGTCCTTGTTCTTAGCATAAGCTTTCTAAATTATTGAGGAATGAAATGCCTTGCTATTTGACATTTTCAAATAATTTAGGAAAAAAATTAAATGTTTATATAAAGCAGGTACAGCAAAATTTTAGCAGTTGGTAAAGGTAGGTGAAGGATATATAGATGTTCATTGTATTACTATTCCAACTTTTTGGTAGGTT
>NW_007755943.1:0-1109 GCF_000696425.1 Galeopterus variegatus | reverse complement strand
TATGGTCATAGACTTTGAAGACTGACAGACATGCCTACATTTAAATCTTGACTTAACAAATCTGTAGCTAATACAGTAATGGGTCAGTTATTTATCTTCTCCATCTTCATCTGTAAAAAGGTGGTGATGACACCAAACCCACCTGGTTGCTATAAGAATTAATTTATGCTATAGATGTTTAATAAAACTTTTAACAAAATGCCAGGTTAGTATTCAAGAACTGTTAGTTATTTTCATACACATCAACAGCAATTTTAGAAATAAGATCGACTTTTCTTATTTAGAGAGTGAAGAATAAAAACACATCAACACCATATTCTCTTATTTCTTTATAATCCAACAATTTTTCTTCTAGTGGCCTTTTAAGTTTGCTTTTAATTTATTTTTAATTTGTTTTTTTCACAGGTTCTTGAGTCCTGAATTCATTCCTCCAAGGGGAAGAACAAATCCTTTGAAATTTCAAATAGAAAGAAAAGATATGTTAGAAAGGAGAAAAGTACTCAACATTCCAGAGTTCTATGTTGGTCAGTAAGAGCTGAATGCTTTTATTATGAGTGGTTGGATAGTTAGTTTTCTTTGTGTAGAGAAGATCGTTTTTCACATAACTGGGTTTTGCCCATATGAGGTACTTATTCCTGATATTATATTAAAATGTTCAGGAAGTTACCTAGAAGTGCTATTTGTTTTTGCATCTCATATCAATGTTCACTTCTCTTTTGAATTTGTAGGAAGCATACTTCGTGTTACTACAGCTGACCCATATGCCAGTGGAAAAATCAGTCAGTTTCTGGGAATTTGCATCCAGAGAGCAGGAAAAGGACTTGGAGCTACTTTTATCCTTAGGAATATTATTGAAGGACAAGGTAAGTTTCACTTTATAATTTTGATTGTCTAGAAAATGTTGACTCGGGATTCTTTTTTGTTTTCTGCATCCTTAAATAAGGCATCTGAAATTTGAAAATGAGAGGGGGCTCTGCCTAAATATGTTTGGTGGTCTGCTTTCTCTTGAAAATTTCTTTTATGACAGGGACAACAGCTATTAGAAGACTTCACAAACCATGGCAAGACTCAGAGGCATTAAAAAAAAGGGCAAAGTTATGTTTGCATAC
>NW_007755942.1:5840-6413 GCF_000696425.1 Galeopterus variegatus | reverse complement strand
TTGGGAGCTTGTGTTTGTCCAGAAATTTATCCATTTCCTCCAGATTTTCAAACTCGTTGGTGTATAGTTGTTTATAGTAGTCTCGACTGCTTCCTTGTATTTCAGCTGAATCAGTTGTAATATCACCTTTTTCATTTCTAATTTTTGTTATTTGAATCTTCTCTCTTCTTTTTTTTTTTTGTTAGCCATGCTAATAGTTTGTCAATTTTATTTATCTGTTCAAAAAACCAACTTTTAGATTTGTTGATCTTTTGTATTGTTTTTTGGGTTTCAATTTCGTTAAGTTCTGCTCTGATCTTGATGATTTCTTTCCATCTGCTAACTTTAGGTTTGGATTGTTCTTGTTTTTCTAGATCTTTAAGGTGCAGTGTTAGGTTGTTCACTTGCCATCTTTCCATTCTTCTGAGGTGAGCATTTAATGCAATAAATTTCCCTCTTAATACTGCTTTTGCAGTGTCCCACAGGTTTTGGTATGATGTATCATTTGTTTCAATAAATTTTTTGATTTCCTGCTTGATTTCTTCTTGGACCCATATGTCATTAAGTAGAATGCTGTTTAATTTCCATGTGTTT
>NW_007755942.1:0-1061 GCF_000696425.1 Galeopterus variegatus | reverse complement strand
CTCCACTGCTGCCACTGCCGCCGGTTCCTCCGCTGCTGCTGCTTCCGCCAGTTCCTCCACTGCTGCCGCTGCCACCGGCTGTACTGCCACCAGTTCCTGTGCGGCTGCTGCTGCCGCTTCTGTGGGTGGGCGCTGAGTCGCACGGTCACCGACTGCAAGAGGCGGTGGCTCCAGCCTTTCTAGGGACCTGCTCTGGGGTTGGGCTGTGGCAAGTCGCTACCTTTTCTTTTTTCCAAGTAAGCACTGTAATTTCTTCCAGTCCCTGGGGCCCCCAGAGTCTTTAGTTTCCACTGCTGCCTCTGCCTTCAGAACGCCATATTGCCCAAACATGCTCTGTTTTTAGACATGAGCTCTGGCAAGCCACAGCTTCACACACTGGAGTACACAGAAGAGTAGCAACAAGCTATAAAGCTACATGGCATGCCTGCGCACTAACTCCACCCCTACACACCTTGTTTACAAAGAATGTGCTGCACCACCCCCAACTGGACCTAAGGCGAGGGGGCCTGACTAAACTATTCTATTTTCCTCACACTGGGAATGAGCCTTCTCAGTACTAAGGAACCATTATATAGAAAAGTAAGACTTTTTCAATCAGAAACTTCGTCATCAATGCTTTCATGAGGAATGTTTTAATCAAAAAAAGCAAACTCTACACAAGAAGTTCTCTACAAGTATTCATAGCCTTGAAGAGAAGTCTCATGACAGGTGAGGCATCCTGTTCCTAACAAAAGGATGTAAGTTTTTAAAATTGTTGACGTATCAATTGATGTATAGTTTGTTAACTCTAAATAAGGCACCTGGGCCGGCCTGTGGCTCACTCGGGAGAGTGTGGTGCTGATAACACCAAGGCCACAGGTTCGGATCCCATATAGGGATGGCCGGTTGCTCACTGGGTGAGTGTGGTGCTGACAACACCAAGTCAAGGGTTAAGATCCCCTTACCGGTCATTTTAAAAAAAAAAAAAAGAAAGAAAGAAAAAATAAATAAATAAGGCACCTGTTGTCAATCAACTGTTAAGACAATAAATAAGTAAATGTTCTTTGTCTCTCTGCCATTCC
>NW_007755941.1:7088-7306 GCF_000696425.1 Galeopterus variegatus | reverse complement strand
AAAGACTAACTTGGTTATTGAAAAAGAGAGGTTAAAGGTGACTTAAAGGTTTCTAGCTTGCATAATCAGATGGGTGGTGGTAGCATTTCTTAAAATAAGAGAAAACAAATCAGGGTTTGGAGTAGCAGGGAAATAAGGAGACGGGTTTTACAAATGCTGTTTATAAGTAGTATGCCTATTAGTAGGTAAGTAGAGATAATGGATAATAGGCTAATGAA
>NW_007755941.1:0-1732 GCF_000696425.1 Galeopterus variegatus | reverse complement strand
ATGTATGATATATATAATATATGTAAGATTCTGTCTAGTTGATAAGAAATTAAAAAATTAACTGGACTTGACACCCTGCTCTTTATCTTTGCATTTTGGCAATAAAGAAATGGCTGAAGTTTTATGAGAGTTATATATAAAAAATATCTCTAAATTTGTTTAATCCCCAAATATATATATACTGCTATGATTACTCAATGTTAGGGTGATACCAACTAATTTCAAATGCATCTGATGGCAAACTACCTCCTTACCAAGTTCCCAAAGTCAAAGACACTCAGAAGGGACATTCTAGTAACTTTTTTGGTAATAACTTCTTGTCAAGAAAAACACTTTCAAAGAAATGTTAGTATTTCACCACTCCAGAGGAATCTGTAACAAGGCGAGATTCTCCCAAGAATATTCCAACAGTCCTTGAAAAACTAAGACTGTCACAAAACCTGAGCATCTGGCAACTCTGCCACCATGAAGTATCCATATGGAAGAGACCAAAATGTGTCAAAGTACCCAAAACGATTTTGGATAGTGTAGAAGATGGAATAAATAATTCAGTATCGTCAACACTTTCAACAGCAGGTAGTGGAAATGCTACCTGCTTCTATAATGTGCCAAAATGTAACATAAGTGTATGAGGCGGCTCTGTGTATATGTGCATGTGAGAGAGAAAGGCAGAGAGAATATCAGGATAAAAGAGGCTAAAAACTTTTTTTATGTAGAAATATTCCTTAGGTAGTTTTCTTTGTAGAGACATCAGATCTCTGTACGTAGAGGTTTATAGATATACAGAAGAAAAAAATGGAGCCAATAAAAACTTATTTTTAAGTAAACACAGCAACAAATACACTACTTCAGTTTCATGAAAAAAACTGCATTATCTTAACTTTATGGCTGAAATTGTATGTGCAAAAAAAGTCAGAAAATCCAAAATTATGGATCCCTCAGCAACTATAACTGTGTCCTCATGCATATATGAGTATTTGGCATTACTGTAATGATGATACATTTCAGCCTTAATATCAGTTTATGCAATGTGACTGAATTAGTATTCTTCTGAGAACTATAACTTTGAATTTCTAGACTTCTGTGAATGTAAAATCTTAACCATAAAATCACGTTAACATAGGGTGGGGTTTTTGCACTTAAAAAAACAATAAAGAGTGAATGGTTGACAACACTAAAATAGCAAAAGATTGGTTGATTTGCAATAATTCAAAAAGGATTTGATACAGAGGCTAATACCATAAAATAGAAACACAGAAACTACAAACAAAAAGAAATATTCCTCTATGGATTAATCAGAGACATCTTTCTAAGAGTGACTAAATTTACTTTTTCTTTAAAATTTAGTTTCTGATTAGAAGGTACTTTCACTCAACTATATTTTAACATGGCTATAAATAAAAATGCCTGAAATAATTCTCTTAACACATATTCCTGCATCTTATCATGAAAGAAAAGTGTTAAAATGGTCCCCCATATTTTCAATAGAGTAGAGTTGGGTGGGAGCCACTTTTCCTTCTTGTATGTGTAACATGGCAGGACAAAATTGTAAGACGAAACTGCTTTTCTGTCACTAACCACTTTTCTTATCATGGGGCTGAGGCTAATTCAAATACAGTTCACAAATGGAAAGAAACAGATACACAATGATCAAATTAAGCTTAAGAGAGAAGTAACTGCATTTTATGCAGTTAATATAAAGAACTGAGTAGTTGAGAAATGAAGTAAAGAA
>NW_007755940.1:0-7307 GCF_000696425.1 Galeopterus variegatus | reverse complement strand
GGGGTGGTAACAGTGACCCAGAGGTCTCACATGGCAGAAAATGGTGGAGCAGAGAAAGACTTACCGCCTCATTCACTCTCCATTTAAAGCTTTCAGAACCATGCCCATGACCACCATTACAAATCCATTCCCTAGGCACGTTCCTCAGAATCTAATCATCTCTTCAAGGCCCAACCTTTTGATTACCATAATGGTATTTCATACCCTCAATAGTGACAGTGGGGATTTAAGCTTCAGTGAGGTTGGGGAGTATACAATCTACAGCACAACTGGATGCAATCGGATAATCAGTTCTAAAATTCTGATTCTTGCATATCTATAACTTAGTAAACAGGGATGATGCAGATGATTAGGATATCCAAACCATGATTGGCTAATTTTCTTTTTTAGATAAGTTGCAACTGCATTTGGGGTGATCTAGGAACTGGCTCCTCATCTGAAAAAGGCCTTTCATTTGTACAATCCCAACCAGTGAAACTCTGACTTCTTCCTCAAGGTGAACAAGACTAGGTCAAATATGTTCAACTCATAAGCCATAGTCTTGTGTCCGACTTACTAATTAATGCTCCTTTTAATCTTCAAAATGCTAAAGATAAATTTTAATAGAGAACCACTTATTATCTACTTTTCTAAGAAAGATCTTAATATTAAGCTTACTCTGCTTCCATTTGAAAGATTCAGATAAGCACATGATGACAAAAAGCAGAATTTTGGCTTGTTTTGCACTGCAGAATGAGGGGAAATACTTCAATATTTAAGAATCTGAAACTTTTTGCACTGCAGAATGAGGGGAAATACTTCAATATTTAAGAATCTGAAACTTTTAACTTTTTCAAATTATATTTGGAAACAGTCTTAAATCTTTAGGTTCACTTTCCGAGTGAAGGAAATTGCCAGATTTTACATGATTAAAAACTTGGCACCTGTCTTTTCTAACGGCTGAAATACTGATGGTTTTGGACAGTTGTAAACAGGTTCTTAGATGCTATAAAGAGGTATTCAGAAAGTGAGCAGATGGAGCTTAGAATAGTGAAGTGTTGGCTAGTGGATTGCAACCCAAAGAAAAGAGCTCTCTCTGCACCGGTGTGTGGTAGGCAGGGAGGGGGGTTTATCATATTTTATGACTTTTTTTGTTTGCTACTGTCGGATTCCCTGCCTGTTGACATTTGTTAATTCCCCTCCCACCATTTAGTTGCCTAGTCCCAGTTCTAGTGAGTGTGGTAATGGGAGTCGATGTTTCCTGGTTCCTCACTGTCTGTTTCCCAGAGCTTCCATAACAAAGTTTCAAAAACTAGGTAGGTTGAAACCACAAAAATAAATTGTCTCGGTGCTGGAAGCTGGAAGTCCAAAATCAAGGTGTCAGAAGGTCTCTGCTGCCTCTAAAGGCTCATTGAGGAATCTTACCTTGCCTCCTCCTAGCTTCTGGTAGTTATTGTTGGTAATCATTGGTGTTTGTTCTTTTCTAAATGCATCACTTCTATCTCTGCCTCAATTCCCATACGACTGTCTTCTTATGTGTCTGTGTCTTCTTACAATGACACCAGTATTAATTAAAAATATTCATGACACTTGTTAAAGATGATAAGGCTGACTGTATCAAAGGGGGCTGTGGAGAAAGGTACAGAGACCACAGCAACAGGTCTCATAATAGTGGAGAGAGATTGGATAACTTTTTCAAATTATATTTGGAAACAGTCTTAAATCTTTAGGTTCACTTTCCGAGTGAAGAAAATTGCCAGATTTTACATGATTAAAAACTTGGCACCTGTCTTTTCTAACAGCTGAAATACTGATGGTTTTGGACAGTTGTAAACAGGTTCTTAGATGCTGTAAAGAGGTATTCAGAAAGTGAGCAGATGGAGCTCAGAATAGTGAAGTGTTGGTTAGTGGATTGCAACCTAAAGAAAAGAGCACTCTTTGCACCCGGGTGTGGTAGGCAGAGAGGGGGTTTATCGTATTATCGTATTTTATGACTTTTTTTGTTTGCTACTGTCGGATTCCCTGCCTGTTGGCATTTGTTATTTCCCCTTCCACCATTTGGTTGCCTAGTCCCAGTTCTAGTGAGTGTGGTAATGGGAGTCGATGTTTCCTGGTTCCTCACTGTCTGTTTCCCAGAGCTTCCATAACAAAGTTTCAAAAACTAGGTAGGTTGAAACCACAAAAATAAATTGTCTCGGTGCTGGAAGCTGGAAGTCCAAAATCAAGGTGTCAGAAGGTCTCTGCTGCCTCTAAAGCCTCATTGAGGAATCTTACCTTGCCTCCTCCTAGCTTCTGGTAGTTATTGTTGGTAATCATTGGTGTTTGTTCTTTTCTAAATGCATCACTTCTATCTCTGCCTCAATTCCCATACGACTGTCTTCTTATGTGTCTGTGTCTTCTTACAATGACACCAGTATTAATTAAAAATATTCATGACACTTGTTAAAGATGATAAGGCTGACTGTATCAAAGGGGGCTGTGGAGAAAGGTACAGGGACCACAGCAACAAGTCTCACAATGGTGGAGAGAGATTGGACTCAACTCCTACTCCTACAAGGAAAAGGAAGAGGGTCAATGGATGAATAATTACTAAAAAGAAATATCAAGGATAAGGGGTTTCTGGCTAAACTGACTTGCCACCATTATTGCTGAAGGCAGGTGAGGGTGGTAAGATATCAAGGGTGGGAGATTTTGCAACACGGACTTATCAGGATTATTTAGTAAACTGGATTCTACAAGGACAGGGAGGGTAGCCCAAGGTCGGGCCTAGTCAGACAGAAGACTGAGAAGGCTGACTAAAGTTTTGGTCAAATAAGAGAGTCTCTGTCACCAATCATATTGGATTAGAACCCATCATAATGACCTCATCTTAACTTGATTATACCTGCAAACACCCTGCTTCCAAATAAGGTCACATTCACAGGTCTGGGGTTAGAACTTAACTGTATTTTCGGCACACATAATTCAACTCATAACACTTACCGTTTCCTTTCTCTGTACTCTGGCCAGCAGCTTTGCACTTTTGTTTCTCTACCTATTTTTAACTATTTCATACCTTAAATGGCCTGTAAAAACCAGGGACCTGATTTTTTTAGAAAAAGATGTAAGGTCTATATACCAACCTTCAGCCAGAACTTCAAATACACTTTTTTTTTTTTTTTAATATAGACAAATGCAACAAGAAAGTTGTATGTTATTCTATTATCCTTTCATATTGTAACCCAATTCTTTGAATTTGCCTGGTATCACTTTTCCAGGGAGCTCAAAGTACTTCCCATATGCTATCTCATTAATCCATATGATTAAAGCAGGTTTCAGTACCTACTTTTATTGCTATTTCTCTTAACATGTTTAAAAATTGTCCTTGTTAGTAGAGATTTATTTTACCTATTTTACCTGGGTGCAGCCTTGTTTTCAGGGGCAATCTTAGTCTTCAGTATGAAATGTCTAATTCCATCTAAGAAGAAAAATAAACTTTGCAATAGCAAAACCAGTATCTAGTAAACATGTTGCAGTCTTGGGATCATAGCATGGGAAATATTTTCCACTCAGTCATTGCGCTCAGTTTTAACACCCAAAACACACTCTTTTTACATTTATCTTTTACATGAGGTTTTGATTACTATATAATAAATTTCTTTTCCTTTATTGTGACAATTCTGTGAGTCATATTTTAAAACTTCTCTTGAAAAAGAGATTCCTAAATAAAATGCTCTTATATCCTAAATCATTTAGGATTTATGTATTTTTCCATTTTTGGATACAGAGTTAAACCCTCTGCTGTGTCACATCTTGCCTTCTCACCTCCTAGTCTTTATTTAATTGAAAACTCTTCTTCAGAGCTTGGCATCATCATCCGGATGGTGGGAGTAAGCAAAGGGAAAACCCTTTGAGAGTAAGGACTATGTCACTGAGTTCAGAGGAAAGGAGAGGAAAACAATATACTCCTTTTAATATTAAAACAAAATATAGGATAGATTTAGATTTACAGAAAAGTCATGAAGTTAGTACACAGAGTTCACATATACCCCACATTCAGTTTCCCTTATTATTAACATCTTGCATTAGTATGATTTATTTGTCACAATTCATTAAAACAATATTGATACATTATTATTAACTAAAGCCCATACTTTATTCAGATTTTCTTAGTTTTTACCTGATGTTTTTTTCTATTCCAGTATCCCATCCTGAAAACCATATTACATGGAGTTTTCATGCCTCCTTAGGCTCCTCTTTTCTATGACAGTTTCTTTTTTCATTTTTAGTTATACATCTGTTGATTCCTGGGCCCTGTTCTAGCCACTTTACATATATTATCTCATATGATTCTCACAATAACTGAGAGAAGTGAAATTAGCTTTGTTTTGTACCAGAAAAGTTAGACAATTTGTCCAAGTTTGCATTATTAGTAAACAATGGCACCAGCAATGGAACTTGTTATCTATAGGTTTCTAAAATTCATGCTCTTTCCTTACTCTTTATATTTGTAGCACCTAGCACTGTACCTGATGCATTAGCACAAGTTTCCATGTCTGAGCAGTTTTTCAATCAACCCAAAATTTCTTAACCTTGGCACTATTGACATTTTCTTTGTTGTGGAGGCTTTCCTGTGCATTGTAGAGTACCTAACAGCATCCCTGTCCACTGCTCACTAGATGCCAGTAGCACTCCTGCCTTCTTCACCCTCCATCACCCACCCAGTTGTGACAATCAAAAATGTCTCCAAAGTTGCCAAATGTCCCATGGGGGTGAAATTGTCCACTGAGAACCACTGAATTAACACTTCTTAAAAACAATGTTTTTAGTTTATGGCAATAATCTATAGCACATATTAAATAACCTACTATAGTAAGTTGAGAGAGTCTTTGAGACAATTAATTAATTTGATCTTCTAAAAACTAGGGACATCTGAAAAAGTTGCATTACCATTACTGCATCTTAAATGCCTGAGCTCACTGTTTCTTAGTTTCTTAACTTTAAGTTTTGTGTCAAAACATGGGTTATATGAATTTTATGTCTTTTTTTAGCCCAGACTAAAGCCTGAGAATGAAAATAAAGTTATTAAGTATTCATTTGGATTTACTGTGTTTTAATAACTGCTCATGTTTACCTTACATTGGGGTCCAATTTTATAATGTGTATATTGATCTACTTTTAAGGATCTTAATATGTACCTACTTTTATTGCTATTTCTCTTAACATGTTTAAAAATTGTCCTTGTTATTTTTTTTTTTTTTTTGGCAGCAGGATTGTTAGGGGATCCAAACCCTTGACCTTGGTGTTTTAACACTGCACTCTAACCAAATGAGCTAACCGGCCAGCCCCTAAATCAATTTCTGAGCCTTTTATTGGGCCACCTTCCCAAACCTTTGTGTCTGATATGGTCAAATTTGTCCCTGTGCATCATTTCTTATTTATAGGACTTTCCTACTTTGTTTGGTGTTCAATGTCCAAGTCTAAATACAGATGTATGATATCAGTCTTCAGAATCCTAAGATCAATAATTTATACCTGACACTAGCCTGACACATTGTGTGAACACTTGTATTAGTAGATGAAGAAACTGACTACAAAGATTAGGTCTCTCATCTAGGGTTATCACAGCTGGTCCTAGGCTCTTTGGTTCCTTGGTCATGATGCTTCTAGAAAACAATTTACTACATGTAAATAAGGAAGCAGAAAGATAGTTATAAATTATTTTTTATTTTTTAAAGACAATTTATTATACATATATGTGGATGCAAAGTTGACTTTCAATAGTTGTGTACAGTGTGTGATGGTCAGATCAGGATAGTTAGCTCATTTATCATTACCATACGTAATCATTCTTTGTGTCTGTTAACCAATTTCTCGTTAAATCCCCTCTCCCCTTTTCCATCTCTGGTAACCACAGTTCTTTTCTCTCCTAAAAGTTCAACGTATTATTGTGGTTGTTGTTTCTTTCTTTATCTCCCTCTCTCTATTTTTTGTTTATTTATGGATTCAACTCCCATTTATGGGTGAGGACATGTGGTATTTCTCTTTCTGCACCTGGGTTGTTTCACTTAGCATAATTTTTTACAGGCTCATCCATGTTGCTGCAAATGGCAGAATTTCATTCTTTTGAACAAAAAGATAATTATAAATATTAAAGAGTGAGTTGTCCAGATTTTATGCAAGTAAGATCTGAGGACAAGCTGAAGCTTAAATTCTGATTGCTAGATTCATCTTAAGTATATAAGTGCTTTGCACTCTTGAATCCTTCTTAGAAATAACAATGTCATCTTACTGGGCCATAGTCTGTTGTACCAATATTCATTTCAACTCTCATTTTGTCTCCGATGATGATAAATAAGTAGTTCCCAACCAGCATGTGGGGGATCTGTGTTCATTTGGTAAAATCAGCATTGAAAAACACAGGTTAGCCCAGTGTGGGTTTTGGCATGAAAGTATCTGTGTGAATGCAATCTAGTTTGGGTCTGTTGGTGGTGATGCTTGAAGGGAAGTATTCCTGGATGCAGTTGTTGGTAATTAACTGTCAGGGAGAACAGAGGAGACCTGGAAGGGCTGAATTGTATCATGCCTGGAGGAATCTGTAAACATTGTATGGTTGACAGGTGCATACTATCCTGTTCTATCAGGTTCTTAAATTATTTATACAGTGCTATTCAACGTGCAAAATTCCTGATTCCCATGTTTATACAGCAGGTTAATATGGGGAAATTTATTCTTTATCTCTTAATTCCCCTTTGGAGATTAGCTTTTTCCATGTCATTGAGGCTTGATATTCCCTCTGATTTTTACCCCATTCAGCTGTCTTATTGATCTCAAATTAATAAGTGACTCAGCCTTACCCTTGAAACTTTGTACAGTAACCTACTTGTAGCTTAGGTGTTAACACTGAAGATGAAACATATAAATGATATCACTAGTCCAGGGGTCTGTTTTGCCGGGATTTCATTTTGATTTTTGCAAGTTTGAGTCTTGCTTGTCTTCCTTTCCTGTCTTACCTTTGTACTTGTATACTATGGCAGACATTTATAACAGCAATTTATGATATCCAACCTTATTTTAGGAGCAGTGACTACTAAGTGTTTTTATAACTTAAATAAGTGTACAAAAACCTTAAATTGTTCATTTTATTTCTTCTAATGTCTTTGGTTCTCTTAAAGCTATTTCACTTAATCCAAGTCTCTGAGAGGTTAACACAAAAACTTATTTAGTATCTGACTTTTAATGTTATATTTAAGAATTATGAAAACATAGTATATATTTACTAGCCATGTAACGAGAAATTGGTTAACAGACACAAAGAATGATTACGTATGGTAATGATAAATGAGCTA
>NW_007755939.1:6504-7307 GCF_000696425.1 Galeopterus variegatus | reverse complement strand
ATTTTTATTTTTATTTTTTAGTTATTTTTTCATTGATAAGTAAAATTATATATACTAATGGTATACAACATGCTGTTTTGATATAAGTATACATTGTGGAATGACTAAATCAAATTATTTAACATTTGCATTACCTCACATCCTTATTTTTCTGTGGTGAGAACACTTGAAGTCTACTCTTTTAGCAATTTTCAAGTATACAGTATATTATAATTAACTGTAATCACCTTGATGTACAATAGATCTTTTTAACTTATTTCTCCTAAGTGAAATTTTGTGTCTTTTGGCCAATATCTCACCAATCCCCCCAAACTACAGCTTCTGGTGATCACCATTTCACTCCGTTTCTGTGCATTCAGCTTTTGTAGATTTCTCATGTAAGTGAGATCATGCAGCATTTGTCTTTCTTTGCCTGCAAAGAGACCTAATGGCTGTGCTGCCACTTGACTGTGTTTATACCTGTAGCCTCATGTATCATAATTTCCATGTTCTTTCTCCCTCCATTAGAATGTACATGTCTTTTAGAACAGGGACCAAGTTTCATTCTTCATTGAACAGCCAGGCTAGCATAATGCTCAAAACCTAGCAGGCATTTAATAGAGTTTGAACAGACACATGGCTTTGCCTTAACTATCAGAGCAAGTATTAGGGTATTTCAAAAAGTTTGAAAAACAGAACTAAAAGACAATGCAAATCTTTTCATGAACTTTTTGAAGTACCCTCTTACAGTTCCCTGATGTTTATTTGGATGGAAGAAAACATATACCAATACTCTAATTTTTTTTTTTTTTTTTTTTTTTTTT
>NW_007755939.1:0-1652 GCF_000696425.1 Galeopterus variegatus | reverse complement strand
TCATATTGTATAGTTAGATACATCACCAATTAGTCTGTGGGATATCCTCAGTTTATCTTATTCAATCTTATTCAACAATAAGATTCAACAAAAATCTTATTCTTATCCTCAGTTTATCTTATTCAAGCTTATTCCATGCTTATGGAAAGTAGCATGTTTAGACTATGCACTTTTGCTAATAGAATGCATTATACTACAGCAATGCCTTCAATATCAGTTTTCAAAATTTATCCAGGAATCTCTGGGGGCACCTCCCAATGTATTTCAGAGGGTTTTCAGGTCAAGATAATTTTCATAATTAGACTAAGACATTTTTGATGTTTTCTCTCTCCTTCTATTAGTGTCATGTGCAGTTTCCCAGAGGCTAGCTGAGGTGTGATATTGCAACAGATTGAATGCAGAAATATATATGAGACATTATCTATTAGCTAGATATTAAAGAGATTTTTCAAAAATGTTAGAAGTATTGTTTTTGCATAAGAGAAGGAGAGAGAATAAAATAACATTTTTTCTTGGCAATCTGGAAAAGCTTCAAGGAGGAGGTGAGGACTAGATTCTTTGACCACTGGGTCATCAATAACTGTGTTTTAGTTTAAATCTTCTTCATTAGGAGCAACAATGCAACATGAGAAGATTCAAAAATACGAAGCAGGAAACAAACGGTTATTACTTTAAGTTCAATAGTCAAAGAGCAAATAAGAGGTCAATGCCGATCCCCCAGACAAGGCCCCAGTGAGATGCTTTTGATCTCAACAATAACTCTATTGTAATTAACACAATTGCTGCATATATTCTTTTCTAGATTTATGGGCACAATTCCCATGGAGTCAAAGGGACTTCAGTACATGCGTCAAGGGAATATCATACCCTGAAGTATTAACATATATAGAGATCAAAACCTATTTTTTTACAAAGGCTCCCTATATTTTTTAATTTGTATAACTCTGCAATTTTATTTTTCAAATAAAAAGTTTTATTTGCACATACCTATTATAAGAAATGCTGCAAATTCTTTTGAAATGATTTCGTGTATTGACAGCATTCTGAGAAATGCTAATATGCATTAACTCCAAATTTGTTCCCAAGAAATCAATAAGCAGAAATTGCTCTTACATGAGACAGAAATTCCCCTGTGGAAGCCAGAATGATTTTAACACTTGAACAATGAAAATTTATTTTTAAATGCCATTTCACAGTTCAAAAGGCACTTTAAGTTCACACAAAAATATGTACATGAATATTTAGAGCAGCTATATTTACAATAGCCAAAAATAGGAAATAATACAAATGCCCATCAACAGGTGAATGGATAAGATGTACATTCATACAGTGGAATATTGTTCAGCAATAAAATGAAATGGATCACTGTTACAACAAATGGATGAATTTCAAAATTATCATGCTGCATGAAAGAACCCAGACACAAAGAGTACATGCTGTGTGCTTTCATTTATATATAATTCTAGAAAATACAAACTAATTTATAGTGACAGAAAGCAGATCACAGGTTTCAGCATGGTGGAGGTAGGAGGAGGAGCAGAAAGAGGGATGGACTGCAAAGGTGTATGAGGAATCTTTTGGAGTGACGAAAATATCCTGTCACTTGACTGTGGCAATGGTTTCACAGGTACAGACCTTGTCGAAATTCATCA
>NW_007755938.1:6728-7308 GCF_000696425.1 Galeopterus variegatus | reverse complement strand
ACTGGTAAGGGGATCGCAACCCTTGGCTTGGTGTCACCCGCCCCGTGCTCAGCCAGTGAGCGCACCGGCCATCCCTATATAGGATCCAAACCTGCAGGCTCGGTGCTACCAGCGCCGCTGCGCTCCCAGCGCTGCACTCTCCCGAGTGAGCCACGGGTTCGGCCCAGAAACACATTTTTTAAAATGCACTAAGCTTAAGTGTACGTTTTAGCAAAAGATGACCCAGTGACTACCAGGTTGTGAAACAGAATGTGGCTCCCACCCTAAAACCTCGGTTTATTCCTCCTGGTTCCAACCCTTCCTTTTACTTAGAGGGAACCATTGACCTGTTTTTTTTCTCTCTCTCTCTCTCTTTTTCCTTCTTACTTCCACTTCCTTGACCCCAGTCGCATCTCTTCTGACCTGGTTTTTATGGTGACTGTTTCCTGGCTTTTCTTTGTCATTTTATCACTTCTGTATCCCATTTACATTTTTTTAAAAAAAGTGCACACACTTAAGCAAGTGTATAGAAAAGATCCCGGGAGGATATCCACCCCAACTAGGCAGTGGGAGAGATCAAGGGGGACTTACATTCTCTTCG
>NW_007755938.1:0-1423 GCF_000696425.1 Galeopterus variegatus | reverse complement strand
GGACGTGCTCGCACACAGCTGTCTCCTGGCCTCCCTGTCCTGCATCTTCTCTTCTGTGGGCGTCCCTCTTCCTAGCATTTAACTTTCCATCCTCAGACATCCCTGGCAGCATTGGGCCAGCCTGGCCCTGCCCAGGAAGAAACCAGAGATGCCAGGAGGAATGGAGTTAGAGCAGAGCCCCAGGACATCTCGTCCCCTCAGCCCCGATGGCTTCAGGACAGGGGTGCAGGAACAAATCTGTGACGGTCTTTGCTTTCCGTGGACCAGTTCTGGAGAGCAGGAATAAAACCACCAGACAAACAGTCAGTCCTCAAGGGCTTTTCAAGGCAGAAGGACCTTCACGGCTCTTTCCTTAGTCACGAGGACTCTGCGAAGGAGGAGGTTGTTTGGTGGGGGGTGGTCCGTCACTCGCCCAAGGTCACCAGCAGACTGGCAGTGCCAGGAATCCAAGGAGACCGATCTGGAAACAGGATCGGACTTCACAGCTTTGGACTTGCTGTTGCTCTGTCCCTTTGGGCCAGAGTCTGTTGCCCTTGGAAGGACTGGACAGCAGGTATGTTCTGTCTTAACGTGAGCAGTTCAGAGGCTCGGAAGGGCATTTTGGCAGCAACGATCAAGGGCTTTAAATGTAAATCTTCCCTCTGGCCAGGCAGCTCCATATCTAGGGGTTTTCTGAGGGAAGTAACTAAAGACACGTGTAAGCAGTTAGTGACCAGGATGTTCACCTCGGTCTGATTTATCTTGGGCAAATGGTAGGAACCCCTATAAATGCAGCAGCCGGGAGTGGATTGTAAATCACAGCGTCGGATGCTCCACAGGCATCAAGTGGTGTAGAATTTTTTTTTTTACTAATGTGTAAAAAATTCAGACACATGAGAGGAAATTAGACTTTCTTTTGCAAGTGTATATTTTATAATTCTTCTATAATGAACATGTATAATGAATTGTACATGTAATTTTTAACGTTAGCATGTGCTGAAGTCCCCGTCTAATTGCAGTCAACAGGAGTGTGGGCCCAGACCCTCGAGGCTGGGGTGCTCTTATGCCAGTGGTGGATTCTGTGCAGGAGGGACCACTTAGCAGAGTGGATGAATCCAGAGGGTGGGACCTGCATTCTAGGAATTGCCAAGGCCGTGTTAGGAGAGCCCAGGCTTGGGAGAAATGTCTTAAGCCCAGAAATGGCCAGAGAGGGTGGGACTGGGAGTGGAGCCGCCCGAGAGGGCCACCGTGTTATTTTTCTCCTCCCTAGAACTATCGGCTTGCTTGAGGGTGGGTGTCAAGACCACACTGAGAGGCTAAAGGGCGTGGGGACATTCTCTGGGAAAGGAGAGGACACACAAGACTTTGTATTTATAGGGCTGCATTAGTCAGGTTTTTCCGGAGAAACAGAACCAACAGGGTCTACATAGATACATAAGATGGC
>NW_007755937.1:0-7308 GCF_000696425.1 Galeopterus variegatus | reverse complement strand
AGATGTATATTTTGCAAATATTTTCTCCCACTCTGTTGGTTATCCTTTAACTCTGTTAATTATTTCTTTTGCTGTGCAGAAGCTTTTTAGTTTGACATAGTCCTATTTGTTTATTTTTTCTTTGGTTGCCTGTGCTTCTGGGGTCATATTCATGAAATCTGTACCCAATACTACTTCCCAGAGTGTTTCTCCTATGTTTTCAGGACATATATTTAATTCTTTAATGCATTTTGAGTTTATCTTGGTATGTAGTAAGAGGTATGAGTCTAGTTTCATTCTCCTGCATATGGATATCCAATTTTCCGAGCCCCATTTGCTGAGAGGCAGTCTCTTCCTCAGTGTATAGGCTTGGTGCCTTTGTCAAAGATCAGATGGCTGTAGGTGTGTGGGTTGATTTCTGGATTCTCTGTTCTATTCCATTGATCAGTGTGTCTGTTTTTATGCCAGTACCATGGTGTTTTGGTTATTATAGCTTAGTAATATAGTTTAAAGTCAGGTAGTGTTATGCCTCTAGCTTTATTTTTTTACTCATAATTGCTTTGGCTATTCGTGGTCTCTTGTTATTCCATATAAATGTTAGGATAGCTTTTTCCATTTCAGAGAAAAATGTCATTGGAATTTTGATGGGGATTGCATTGAATCTGTAGATCACTTTGGGTAGTATGGACATTTTCACAATGTTAATTCTTCCAATCGAAGAGCATGGGATATCTTTCCATCTTCTTGTGTCCTCTTTAATTTCTCTCAACAGTGGTTTGTAGTTCTCTTCATACAAATTTTTCACATCCTTGGTTAACTTTATTCCTAAGTATTTTATCTTTTTGATGGCTATTGTAAATGGGCAAGCTTTCTTGATTTCTTTTTCTGAATGTTCACTGTTGGAGTATAAAAATAGTACTGATTTTTGTGTGCTGATTTTGTATCCTGCAACTTTGCTGAAATCATTTATCAACTCCAAGAGTTTTTTTGTAGAGGCGTTAGGCTGTTTGATATATAGGATCATGTCATCTGCAAACAGGGACAGTTTGACTTCATCTTTTCCAATCTGGATGCCCTTTATTTCCTTCTCTTCTCTGATTGCTCGGGCTAGTCCTTCCAACATTATGTTGAATAGGAGTGGTGAGAGTGGGCATCCTTGTCTAGTTCCTGTTCTTAAAGGAAAAGCTTTCAGTTTTTCCCCATTCAGGATGATATTGGCAGTGGGTTTATCATATAAACATATCCCATGTTCTTTGCAACACTGTTCACAAGAGGCAAGAGATGGAATCAATCTAAATACCCAACAATGAATGAATGGATTAAAAATCCATGGTACATATACAAAATGAAGTACGCTGCAGCTTAAAATAAAAGCAATCCTGTCATTTGGAGCAATGCAGATAGAACTGGAAATCATCCTGTTAAGTGAAGTAAGCCAGGCAGAGAAAGACAAATGCTCCATGATCGCACTCATATGTGCAATCCAAAAAAAAAAAAAAATGGTCCTCATAGGCTTAGTGAGTAGAATAATGGTTAAAGGGTACCAGGGGAGAAGAGGTGGTGGATTATCAGGTACAAATTTTTGCTACCTACCTAAGTTAATCATTATACAGTGTGTGTGTGTGTGTGTGTGTGTGTGTGTGTGTATAATGTATGTATGTATTGAAACAACACACTGTAGCACATAAATATATACAAAGATATGCTAAAAAATTTTTTTAAAAAGATAAAGGAGAACCATTGAAGGTTTGTTTAAGTAAGCACATGACTTAATCGTAGCTTTCCTTTCAGAGTATTGACCTTTTCCTCGAGTAAAAGTAGATGGTAGAAAGAAGTGGATTGTGGAAGAGAGTCTAGGCAGAGATCAGCAAATCTTGTCAAGGAAAGAAATTAGGGGCCCTGTGTTAGAGCAGCAGGCAAGGGACTGGGAACAACGGTTGAAGTAAAGAAAACAAACACGAATAAACCCTTTCTACTCCTTAAAAGGTCAATGTATTTTCACTTTCAAACAGAGGTTGTTACATGTTGTTGATCTCTCCAGCACAAAAGAAACAGAGGAGGTGAATCACGGAGAGAGCTGACAGCTGGAGGTGTCTTGTCTTGGGAGGTGTCAAAAGTGCTGGGAGAGGACGTCCAATGGGGGTGAAAATACAGGTCTCAATTAGTTTCTACCACTGCCATTCCAGTGCCCCCAGCCTGTCAAGTCTTACCTGGTCCCTCCTCACATTTTTCAACAGTAGCTCCTGAAGAATTCATAGAGGGCATGAACCTACCGTGATTATTTTTATAACAGCAAAAGCAATGAATAGCCTACAAACTCCAGCTTTGGAGAGCTAAAGAAGCATCCAGATGGGTCTCAAGGTGACTATTTTGGAGATGCATGCAGGTCTCTAAGTCTGATGTGAAAGGCTTGACTTCTACTTCCTGCTTTCGTAATTCACTAGAAGTTTGCTGCTGCAGGAGTGGGGATGAGGAAATGTGGGCTGCATGGGTTGAACTAGCAGAGATACTGATATGTTTATCCTGGATTGGGGCTTTTAAGAGTTTCCAAGCTGACTCCAAAACAGGGGACCACTAGATAAGATATTTCTCATCCCCACCTTAAGTGGTGGTAACACTCCCTATGTTCCTGGGTTCTGGAAAGGAATACATGAGGCAGCATGTGGAAACTTTCAGCATATTGCCCAGCACATAAACATAATAGAAATGATTGTTAGTGTTTCTTGAGTATTTTATATTATTAATTTTTTAAATTTAATCTCACATCAAGTCTGTAACTTACAGGGTATGTCACAGACAGGTAAATTAATTGAAACAAAGATGTATAGGGGTGTGTGTGTGTATGAGTGTGTGTAAAAGCATTTATATTAAGGAGTGGGTGTTAGAGAGAGATTCACAGAGAAGACATGTGAAATGAAGCTAGAGGTGAGGTTGTCAGCTGATGTAGACAAGGAAGGATAGACAGGCAAATGGTGCAAGAGTATGACACAATGTGACACATAAACGAATGGTATAAAGACAGTTCTGGCTGAGCAGAGATTCTCGGGGTTAGCAGGGACATGAGGGTAGGGTGGTACACAGGAACAGGGTCTTGGAAGCTGTTCTGCACAATGCCAAGGGGTTGGGGGTCAGGATCCTCTAGCACTGGTTTTCATCTGGGCTCTCAGAGTATTGCAAGAACTCCATAAATCCTTGCATCTGTCAAACACCACATGTAGACTGAAGTTGTAATGTGATTCACATATTCAGAGAACATTTTCAAGTGAACACATTTTCTTTATATATATATATTTATTGTTATTATTATTATACATACATGTGGGGTACAATGTTGATTTTCAATAATTGTGTAGAATGTGTGGTGGTTAGATCAGTATAGTTAGCTTATTCATCATTACAATATACAATCGTTCTTTGTGTCCGTTGACCAATTCCTCCTTAGCCCCCTCTCCCTGTCCCCCTCCCCTCCCCTTTTCCACCTCTAGTTTTCTAAAAGTTCAATGTATTAGTAATTGTTGCTTCTTTCTTTCTTTCCCTCTGTCTCTCTTTATTGTTCATTTGTTTATTTATGGATTCAGCTCCCAATTATTAGTGAGAACATGCAGTATTTCTCTTTGTGTACCTGGGTTGTTTCACATAGAATTTTCTCCAGGCTCATCCACATTGCTGCAAATGGTAGAATTTCATTCATTTTTATGGCTGAATAGTATTCTCTTGTGTATATATACCACAATTTCCTTATCCAGTCATCCATAGATGGACATTTAGGTTGGTTACATCACCTAGCTATTGTAAATAGAGCTGAAATAAACATGGGAGTGCAGGTATCCCTTTGATGTGATGTTTTCAAATCCTCTGGATATATCCCCAGTAGTGGGATTGCTGGATCATATGGAAGTTCTATCTGTAGTTATTTAAGGAACCTCCATACTGTTCCCCATAATGGCTGTACTAATTTACTGTCCCGCCATTAGTGCAGGAGGGTTTCTCTTTTTCCACATCATTGCCAGCATTTGTTATTCTCTGTCTGTTTTATAATAGCCAGTCTGATTGGACTGAGGTGATATCTCAAAGATGTTTTGATTTGCATTTCCCTGATGATTAGTGATGTTGAGCATTTTTCATATACCTGTTGGCCATTTGTATGTCTCCCTTTGAGAAATGTTTGTTCAGCTCCTTTGCCCATTTTTAAATTGAATTATTTGGTTTTTGCTGTAAAGTTGTCTGAGATCTTCATATATCCTGGATATTAATCCTTTGCCAGATGCATGGTTTGCAAATATTTTCTCCCGTTCTTAGGATGTCTTTTCACACTATTGATTGTTTCCTTTGCTGTGCAGAAGCTTTTTAGTTTGATATAATCCCATTTGTTTATATTTTCTTTTGTTGCTTGTGCTTTGGGGGTGTTATTCATAAAGTCATTGCCCAGTCCTAAATCCTGCAGTGTTTCCCCTATGTTTTCTTTCAGGAGTTTTCAAGTTTCAGGCCTTATATTTAGGTCTCTAATCCATTTTGAGTTGATTTTGGTATATGGTGAAAGGTGCAGATCAAGTTTTATTCCTCTACAAATGGATTTCCAGTTTTCCCACAACCATTTATTGAAAAGGCAGTCTTTTCCCCAGTGTATGTTCCTGGTGCCTTTGTCAAAGATCAGTTGACTGTGAATATGTGGGTCGATTTCTGAGTTCTCTATTCTGTTCCATCGGTCCACATGTCTGTTTTTATTCCAGTACCATGCTGTTTTTGTTACTATAGATTTTTAATATAGTTTGATGTGTGAAGTGTAATGCCTCCAACTTTACTTTTTTTGCTCAAGATTGCTTTGGCTATTCGGGGTCTTTTGTTGTTCCATATGAATGTTAGGATTGCTTTTTCTATTTCTGGGAAGAATGTCATTGGTATTTTGATGGGAATCTCATTGAATCTGTAGATGACTTTGGGTGGTATAGACATTTTTACCACCTTGATTCTTCCAATCCATGAACAAGGAATGTCTTCCCATCTCTTAGTGTCTTCTTTAATTTCTTTCAGAAGTGATTTGTAGTTCTCATTGTAGAGATCTTTCACCTCTTTGGTTATTCCTAGGTATTTTATTTTTCTGTTGACTATTGTAAATGGGCTTACTTTCTTGATCTCTTTTTCTTCTAGTTTGTTGTTGGAATATAAAAACACTACTGATTTTTATATGTTGATTTTGTATCCTGCCACCTTACTGAATTCATTTATCAGCTTCAGAGTTTTTTGGTAGAGTCACTTGGTTTTTCTATATATAGAATCATGTCATCTGTAAACAGGGACAATTTGATTTCCTCTTTACTTATTTGGATGCCCTATGTGATTATAAATACAAATTAACTTCAAGTGCATTATTAAACTCATAATTATTGGCATCTACTTTTTTTCAATCAAGAGATTGTATAGTAAAAGCAGCTCAATGCTGTCAACTCCATGACTCTAGAAACATGGTGCATACCTCTCTATCCATGATCCCTGAAGACTCAAGTGTGATCTTGTCATCTTGTCTTTTTGTAAGGGTATATTCATACCCAAGGTAATCAATTATCTGTTGTGTAATTGACAAGACAACGATGTCCACTCTCACCACTTCTAGTCAACATAGTACTGGAGGTACTAGCCAGAGCAATCAGGCAAGAGAAAGAAATAAATGGAATCCAGATTGGAGAAGATGTAGTCAAATTTTCCCTATTTGCAGATGACATGATACTATATATAGAAAAACCTAAAGACTCTATCTAAAAACTCCTAGAGCTGGTTAATAACTTCAGTAACATTGAAGGATACAAAATAAATGCTCAAAAATCCATAGCATTTATATATGCAAATAGTGAATTAACAGAAAGAGAAATAAGGAAAGCAAGCTCATTTACAATTGTCACCTAAAATTATGATACCTTGGGATCAATTTAACCAAGGAAGTGAAAGACTTCTACAATGAGAATTACCAACAACTTCTGAAAGAAATTAAAGAAGACACAAAAAGATGGAAAGATATTCCATGTTCTTGGACTGGAAGAATTAACATTGTGAAAATGTCTGTACTACCCAAAGTGATATACAGATTCAATGCAATCCCCATCAAAATACCAATGACATTCTTCACAGAAATAGAAAAAACAGTCTTACCTTTCATATGGAAAAACAAAAGACCCTGAATAGCCAAAGCAATCCTGAGCAAAATAAACAAAGCTGGAGGTGTAACTCTGCCTGACTTCAAACTATACTACAAAGCTGTTGTAACCAAAACAACATGGTACTGGTATAAAAATAGACATTCAGACCAGCAGAGTAGAATAGAAAACCCAGAAATCATGCCTCAGGCTTATGGCCATCTGATATTAGAAAAAGGCAGCAAAAATCTACACTGGGGAAAAGATGGTCTCTTCAACAAGTGGTGCTGAGAAAACTGGATATCCATATGCAAAAGAATGAAAGTAGATATGCATCTCTCACCATACACTAAAATCAACTCAAAATGGATTAAAGACCTAGGTATAAGACCTGAAACTGTAAAATTACTAAGGGTAAATATAGGTGAAACACTTCAGCAGTTAAGTCAGGGCACAGGCTTTATGAACATGAGCTCAAAAGCACAAGCAGTAAAAGTAAAAATAAACAAATGAGACTATATCAAACTAAAAAGTTTCTGCACAGCAAAAGAAACAATCAAAAAAGTGAAAAGACAACCTACAGAGTGGGAGAAAAATTTTACCAACTTTGCATCTGACAAGGAACAAATATCCAGAATACACATGGAACTCAAGCAATTATACAATAAAAAATAAATGACTCAATTAAAAAATGGGCAAAGGAGGTGAATAGACATTTTTCAAAGGAAGACATACAAATAGCCAACAGGTACATGAAAAAATGCTCAACATCACTAGTCATCAGGGAAATGCAAATTAAAACCACATTGAGATGCCACCTCACTCCAGTTAGACTGGCTGTGATCAAAAAGACAGTGAATAATAAATGCTGGCAAGGGTGTGGAGAGAAGGGAACACTACTGCACTGTTGGTGGGAATGTAAATTAGTACAACCACTTTGTAAAACAATTTGGAGGTTTCTCAAACAACTACAAATAGATCTTCCACATGATCCAGCAATCCCTCTTCTGGGTTTATATCCAGAAGAATGGAAATCATCATGTCAAAAAGATATCTGCACTCCCACGTTCATTGCAGCTCTGTTTACAATAGCCAAGATATGGAACCAACTTAAATATCCATCAATGGATGATTGGATGAGGAAACTGTGGTATATATACACTATGGAATACTACTCCACCATAAAAAAGAATGAAATACT
>NW_007755936.1:0-7308 GCF_000696425.1 Galeopterus variegatus | reverse complement strand
TCTTCCTTGCTCTTTTTGGCAATCTGGGTTTTTTTGTTTTTTTTTTTTTTTTTTTTTTTTTTGCTTATAACAAAATACCTGGAACTAGGTGACTTAAAAAGCAAATAAAATTTATTGCTTACAATTTCTGAGTCTGGGAAGTCCAAAGTCCATCTGGGGTGGCAACAGCAACCTAAGGGCCTCACATTGCAAGATGGTGGGAGCAGAGAGAGCAAAGACAGAGAGAGACAGACTCTTCTTAGGCCCGCAGAACCATGCCTGTGACTACCATTTTTAATTCCTTCACTGCTGCATGGTCCTGCAATCCAATCACCTCTTCAAGGCTCTACTCTTCAATTATCATAATAGGATTTCCTACCATCTTAACAGTCACAGTGTGGGCTAAGTTTCTAACACATAAAACTTGAGGGACATAATTCAATCTTCAACGAGTTTTGAGGGGACATAATTCAATCCACTACACTGTGTTTTTGTACTCTCTGGGAGTTCTATGTGTCTTTCCCCAGATCAGCGCAGTTTCATGGGCTATGCACATACCTACCACCCCCAGGTGTGCTAATTTCTCCTGTGGTTTGGGCCATTGGGTCATGGGTCTGTGTTCACTTACCTCTTTTCCCAGACTCTGCTAGTGACGCTTCTTGTATCAAATTCATCTAGTAATCAGTGGGCCACTCTTGTGGTAGTAATGGTTGTGGTAGACAACCTACATGGTGGTGATGTCTGTGGCAGTGGCAGGCCACCTGAGCAATGTCCCCCTTTCTCCTGCCTTCTGTTGGCAGTGGCTACACTCAGCTTCTGAAGTCCCTACACTCCTGCCAGCCATGAGCAGGGACTTCCCTCAGCTCCTGAATGTGACTATGCCCTGCCAATCTGATTATTATATCTTAATTCATCATACAATTATACATAATATTTCACATGTGCCAACAATTGTACTAGGTACTGGACATTCAAAGAAAAATGAGTCTGTTGTCACATATGAAATTATAGTCTAAAGAAGACTTTGCTGTGCATTCTAGTATATGTAATGTACAGTGGATTAAATGTCTCCCCAAAGTCATTGAAGCTTAATCTCCACTGTAACTGTTGAGGTTTGGGTAATCCTATTATGGTAATTGAAGGGTAGAACCTTGAAGAGGTGATTAGATTGTGAAGACCCTGCATAGTGAATGGATTAATAATGGTGGTCATGGGCATGGTTCTGAGGGCTTTAAAGGACAGCATGTGAGAGTCTCTCTCTCTCTCTCACCTCTGCCATTTTCACAATGTGATACCCTGCATCACTGCAATCACCACCAAAGGAGGCTTTCACCAGATGTACTCTGTGGAGTGGGGACTACCCAGCCTCCAAAACTGTAAACAATAGATTTTGTTTTCTTAAAGATTACCCAGTTCAGATATTTTGTTATATGCAACAGAAATGGACTAATACATGATGTCAATAATAACAACAATAATAAGGGAGGACCCTACAAGCTGATATTTCTTTAATTTAGTCCTGGCTAGAAAAGCATAAGTGAAGTTAGAAGCAGTCAGTCTTAGCAGTTAATGAGAAACGCTGAAAAATAGGACTCTCTTTAAGACGTGATGCTTCTTTCTCATGGACACAGAAAAGGTTGAAGAATATATATCAGTTGCATAATATATTGATTTAAAACTATACTTATTTCATTTTCTGCATCCTAAAATTTATATTTCTAAGTCTGTTGGTAATGAGGGAAAAGAGTTTTTAGCACGATTGTATAAGTAGCTCTTAGTCATGTGGAATAATAAGCATGATATTATACTTATGCAGCCATAATTGCTAACACTTCGTTAATAAATTAAATATCTAGGAGAAAGGGCTTACCGTTAGGAAAACAGACATAAACAAGCTCAATGTTGGAAAACCTGGGTATATTATCAGTGTAATGAGAAGTTCCAGAGAAAAAATATCAGGGAAGTCTCCCAGCCTGGCATCCAGATGACTGGCACCTAAGCCAAATCTACTCCTTTTATCATTCCCCAACCAGGCTCTCTCAGAGTTCCTAAAATTCCTCATTCTTTCATTCCTTAGATGGAGCTGCTATAAGAAAATTTAGACAGAGAGAGAGACACCAGAAATACGCATCCCCACAGAGAGACAACCATGGAAAGAGAGAGCAGGAGGGCAGCCATCTGCAAGTCAAGGAGGCCTCAGGAGGAACCATCCTGGCCCTTAGACTTGCAGACTTCGGAACTGTGAGAAAATGCATTTCTGTTCTTGAAACCACACAGTGTGTGGTATTTTGTTATGGCAGCCCTAGCAAACTAACACATAGAGGAAGCAGGTTAATCAGATAATCATACACATAAAAGAAAAAGTAAAATGAGTGCTGGTAATATAAAGAAGTTGACATCCTTGATGAATTACATAAGGAAGAATAGAGAGGGTCAGTGAATTCTGGAAGGCACCTCATGGAATGAGAAACAGTGTGTTAGATGAAACAAACAGAAGAGAAAAGCAAGAGAGAGTATGCAGGACCCCTGAGGCCATGTTGAGAATTTTCATCTTTCTCTGGAAAACAATGGAAAGCCATCAATTTTTTTTTAGCACAGAATGATATGTATGATTGGTTTTGCACCCTATCAATATCATTTAATCATAGTGTTCAGAATTCAATTCAGAGAACACTGGATTGCCAGTGACACTCCTTGCTGTGCCTAATTTGGAAACCCAGTTCTAGTAAGATTTGCACAATCTTGTAAACTACCACCCATTTTTTAATCAATTGTTTTAACAATGATATTAATTGGTTGTTTTTTACCTAGAGACTGAAAATCTGAGTTTTGGCACATTATATTGCCATGTAGTTTAATGTGTTTTTGTATTCAGCATTATTTCAGATCACCTCAAAAAAAAGTTAATAAAAATATTTTTTAACTTATTTCTTCACATGTAAAAATTGTTTTTAAACTTCTAAGGGATAATGATTGATTTAATTACTTTTAGTTTTCCAGATTAAATTTATATAATTTTCCTCCCATTTAAAGACCTAAATTAAATCTATTTCATTAAACTAACAAGTGTGATTAGATTCATCAAGAGAGACATGCACCTCAAAGCTGGTCCATTAAGATAAAATGAATTCTAGTTTCTTATTCTATCACAGTTGCCCAAAATCATGCAACAATTTTGTTCATATTAGAACTATTATTTTTGTATAAATTTTTAATTTTATTAAAGTTTCCAATATAATTATAGATTTCATAATGATAAACATATAAATAGCTTCCAGGATTTTAGCCATATTGTGTGTTGAATGAAATAATTTCTTACTGCAAATATTCTTCCTGGATTCTTCCAGCTGGATATTCTAATTTTTACCTATTGTTTTCCAAGCATGGTCTAGGATATCTTGAATTTCCTTGAATTCCAGAGTAGTTCCACATATTCAGTCATATGTATTTTAATATTCAGACTATCTACTGATTTTTTTTAAGCTTTCTGAATATAACAAATGTAAGTTTTACTTGTTCTTTCTTGTTCACTGATTTTTTAAATAAGCTTTCTGCACCTGTATTATAAATGTAATATTCTTTCTAATCTCTAAATATAGTAAATTAAATATTTTAAAGTTCTCTCCTTTTTCTTGATTTTGTCTCTTTTTACTTCAGTGTGTTTTCTTATTGATTTATCTTGGTCATATTTTATTAATTAATTTATTGTTATTATTTTTACATTCTAAGATATTGTTGCAGAGAAGTTGAGCTTATGCACTTAGAGTAGCTATAAGGGGGAGGAGGATATGTAGAAGGAGGGGGAAACAGGGGTGTGATCAAAGCCTATAGCACCCCTCTCATTTCAACAGGGGAGAACAGGAGGCTTCCAGCAATGGCTCGGTTGTCACTGGACTGCACACAGATGTCCGAGGGTGCGTGGCTGAGGCCCTCAGTCCCCCACCACACTGGCTTGTGAGCCCAGTGGGCTTCTGCTCCTTCTAGGCTTTATAAGTGTTCTCAGGTGTTGTTAGACTTTTGCTAATTAATATCAAAACTTTGTCCCTCATCTGTGGGATTTTACTTTTTCCTTCAGTTCTGTGTTGGATTATTCATTCTTCTCACCTCTTAAACTCTGCACTGGAAAAATTTATTGTCCTTTGGTTACTTCTAAAATGGGGGGACTTCCTAAGGGAACCAGCACTTGAGCTCTGTGGTTGAGCTAAATTGCTGCTTTGCTGTTGATCCCCTTGGGAAAGCTTTTTGTGCAGCTCAGGTTTTAATTGTTGACTTTGTAAGCACTTCCAGGTCTTATGAGGTCCTGTATACCTGGGTTGTATGGAAACTCTGGTCTGGGTCTGAGTCTTTTTAACAAACTGCACCCCCTGCAGTTCTATATTCCTGACCAGTCTCCTCTGAGTGGTCATGTGCTGACTGGGGGGCAGATCAGCTGTCCTTGCTATGCTCCAGTGTTCCCCTAGTGGGCCTATCTTCCCCACCTCCTATACTCCAAACACTTTTCATGGGATGGGCCATACGCTGGTCCCACGTGATGTTTCACCAGCCTCTGAGTGGCTCCTTTTTTCTGTTGTCTGTGGCCCATCACTCCTATGTGGGTTCATGGGAACCCTGTTAGTGGTCTTGAAAAAGGCCCTCTTCTCCCCTGCTGCCTCCAAGCAACTTCATCCAAAGGGCACAGCTGTGACTTTTGCCAGCTCTTTTTCTGGATGCTTACCAGCTCCATCCTTAAAGCAGCCAGGGCTCAAAATGGTGGGAGTGATCCTTTCTTTCTTTCATCGTGGCATCTCCTGCATTCATGAGCTCCACAGGTCCCTCCTCCTCTTCACCTGAACTCTAGCATCCCAGCCGGCCATTGTTGATTTTAAATAGTTGTAAAATGGTTGATTTGTGGGAGAGAGTGACACTGGAGGCTGTCTTCCGCCATGTTGACCAGAAGCCTAAATTATTTTCAATATTTAAAATTCATTCTCATTATATATTTGCCACTGATGTTACCAACTTAGTTGTATATGTGTTGGTATCTTTTTCAAACATATTTTCCTCTTTGGACAGAATGAATTCTCAAGATTGACTTATATATGTGAAATAGGTAAAGAAATAAAGCAAATTTTTTTATCACTTTTTCAATACATTTATTTTATGACTTCTTTTATATTTCTGTCCTTCCTTGGTAGTGTATCAAACATTTTCATAATTTCTTTTTAGTTTTTAGTAATTCTTTTGTGTTTCTTCTTATATGCCATATGAAGAAACAAAGTCTTATAATATTGGCAGACCTTACATTAACAAACTGTTCCAGGAATAACAATTAAAAATTACAGGACATTGATATACCAAAAAAGAAAAAGAAAAAGAAAAATTGCTTGAAGGCATTTAATAAAAAACAAAAACAGGCTGAAACTGGAAAGAATTTGACACTGAAATCAGAAATCGGCACTGGATAATATTAGCATTGACCTTAGGCCATTCCCCATTCAAATTGAAAGTTGCAGTCTTTTCGGCTCAAGGAAACATAGAATGAACTTAAAGGCAGTCAGACAGCTAGAAAGTAAGGGGTAGGAGGAAATATTAAAAATGGAGGGCTACCAAAATGAAAGCTCTAAAATCTATGTATAAAATTGTCCAAAAGCCATAAGTGACACCTTAGCCATATGTGCACAGAGAAGACTGCAAAGTTCTAAGTGAAAACAGCAGCAATGCTGCAAGAACTGAACAGATACTTCAGCTGCTGCCCAAAACAAGGACAAAGTTTAGAGTTTAAGTCCAACCAAGATAACTTTCTGCTAAGACAAAAAATAAACAAATAAAAAATACTACACCCTTCAGAGAAAGAGAACAGAATATAGAATATTTATAGTGTATAAACTCTTATGTTTATTATAGAATCAAAGAAAAAGAAATATATAAAGATGGTCCAAGGAAAGACAACAGACCACAAGATGGCTCTTATATTGGAGATCACATACAAGAATGTCAAAATAACTCTAGGGCTTAAAATATAATCATACTAAATGAACAGATGGGGATCTCAGCAGAAATACAGAAACAATTCTAAAACTAAAAAATAAAATATATGAAATGAGAAATGTACTGGATAGACTAAATAGCAAATTTCAGACAGCAGAAGAAAGTGTCAGTGAATCTAATAATAGTTCAGTAGAAATTGCCCATCTAAAGACAAAGGGAAAAAAAGAACTACAAGAAAGCAGTCTAATATACAGATAAGTGGAATCCTAGAAAGAAAGAGACTGAACATAATATTTGAAGAAATAATGGATGAAAATTTTACAAAATTGTTGCAAGTATAGTCATGCTTGCTTAATGGCAAGGCTATGTTCTGTGAAATGGATCCTTAGGCAATTTCTTCATTGTGTGAACGTCACAGAGTGTACCTATACAAACCTAGATGGCATAGCCTACTACACACCTAAGCTGTACTGTATAGCTACTATAATCTTATGGGATCACCCAAAGGTGTGGTTCTTTATTGACCAAAACGTTGTTTTGCGGCACATGACCATAGTTATGAGGAGGCTGGCAAACTCCAAGCAATATAAAAGAAAGGAAACTACACCTAGGCACATTATAATCAAACCACTGAAAACCAAAGAGAAAAACTTAAAAGAAGAAAAGAAAATAACTTAGTAAATCCAATTTAGACTTATAGTCAAAAAGAATTTTACAGAGAAAGTGATATTTTAACTGTCGCCCTAAAAATCAATGTGTTTAATTACTGTGAATAATTTGTTTCATCATATTATTTAAGCTTATACACTTAAATCATTTTTTAAAGACATACAAATAGTTTGAAGAGAAACATCTTGCTTAGGCTACTTTTTTATTTAGACCCCATTATTTCTTAATGAATTGCCAACTAAAACAAGATATTTTTTGTTACTTAAAAAAGTCAATGTACTGACAACGGTACTTTTTATAATGAATAAAATAAAGAGTAATTTTTTTTGAAATATCTTTTTATTGTAGCAATTAAAGTTGGGCATATGAAACACCAAAGTTTTAGCCATAGAAAAAAGATAAATTACATCAAAACAATGGAGATTCAGAGACAATGAAACAATATCTTTTAAGTGTTAATCTCTCTCTACTTTCTCATTCTTTGCAAATTCTATTTATTATATTTTGTATATCATTATCTCCTTTCTAACCCATGTGAGCTCACTTTTTTAAAATATTAGCTTAAGTATTTCTTATAAATCTTTTCTGACTTTATAGTGTTTAGAATTACCTTTCTCTCTGCTAACATAACATACATTCATGTCTCAATTATAACTGTAAACTCAATGTGTTTCTTTTAAATCCTTTTTTTCC
>NW_007755935.1:0-7308 GCF_000696425.1 Galeopterus variegatus | reverse complement strand
AAAAAAAAAAAAAAAAAAAAAAAAAAAGATGATTGGATCCACAGATCATACCCTAGTGATGAATTGATCCTTTTTGGAATAATGAGTTGACGGTTTAATGGGTGATCATGGGCACAGTTCTAATGGCTTTATAAGGAGAGTGAGTGAGGTTAACTCTCTCTTACTCAGCTCATTCTTGCCATGTGATACCCTGCATCTCCATGGGACTCTGCACCAAGAGGAAGGCCCTCAACAGATATGTTCCCTGGGCCTTGGACTTCCCTGCCTCCAAAACTGTAAGAAATAAATTTCATTTCTTTATAAATTACCCAGTTTCAGGTATTCCATTATAAGCAACAGAAACGAACAACACATCTGGCAATAGATGATTGCTGGTGTTGGTTCTGCTGCCTAACTATACTACCAAATTCAGGTAATTTTTTTTCTACTTCACCATTCTTAACAATTGGTCTTTAATTTTCATGCCTTTTGTTTTACAGTCAGAAGATGGCTGCTATAGTTTTAGCTGCTGTGATGGTGTTCCAGACAGCCACATCTGTCCCCAGAAGTTTTCACATAGGCCTCATTAGCCAGATATGAATCAACCCTAGCTGCAAAAGAGATAGAGAAATTGAGTGTCTAGCAAAAGGGAATGGAATTGTTATGATTGAATTACACCAATCATGACTCATCACTTGGGGCCGGACATATTGTCATCGTAAACAAATTCAGGGCTCTGTTAGCAAGGAGGAAGAAAGGAACAGCTATTGGGAAGGAGTTAGCAGGGTCTGTCACCTTACTTATTCCCAGCCCTCCTGTCTCACCATTCACCCAGTGCCTGAGCTGACAATAGAGGAGATAGTTTTGATTTCTTATTTTTCTTACATCACACATAGAAACCATCAGAAAGTCCTGTTGCCTCTACCTCCCACACATGGCCCATACAATCCATGCTCTCCATCTTCACTGCTACTGCTCTAGTCCAAGCCACCATCGCTTTCCTGAATTACTGCAATTGCTAAAGATCTCTGCACTTCCACTCTTGTTCTTTACAGTTCATTGACCAAACAGACAATCACTTTCTGGCTTAAAACCTCCCAGTGGCTTCCCAACTCACTTAAAATCCATGGCATGCCATGCCTAAATGATCTAGGCTCTGCCCAACTTCATATTGTACCACTTTTCCATTTGCCTCTAAGTTCCAGCCACATTGCCCTATTTCTCTTTCTCAATCTCAAATTTCATACCATTTTGGGGGCCTTTGAACCATCTGTTCTCTCCATCTAGAATGCTCTTCATAACCAGCTCCTCCCTATTGTGGAGATCACTGTTCACCTATCAATCCATCAGAGAGGTCTTCCCTGGCTACCCAGTCTATAGCCACCTGGTCATCCACCACTTCACCCTATCTTATTTCTCTGTGTTGCTACCACTGTCTCACCTATCACAATCTGATATTTACATCTTTACATTTAGATCCCCATATTTACATCTTTATGTATCATGTAACAAAATGCAAGTCTATCCTTGTTTTCCAATCCCCCCCACACTAGAATATAAGCTCCACGAGAGCAGGGACCTCATCTGTTGTGTTCACTGCTGTGTTCCTAGCACCCAGATCAAGGCACATGATAGATTCTCATCAAATATTTCTGAATGAACAAATAAATGAAGGGAAAGATTTTTTAAGTGGAAACTTTAGGAATAAAAATAATGTCTGTAATATATTATCAGCATCCTTAGAGAGTTATCCTTTATGGAGCAAAATCACTTTGTTAGTCAAAGAATACAAAATGCGTTTTGCTTTAAGACATGACAATCAATAAGCAACATGAATTTCGTCCACCCTACCTCTGTGCTCCTGTGTTCTTTCCAAACCTAAACACACCACAGGTTCTCTGAATCGTGTTGCTCTTTCAACAGTTACTGAATGCCTTCTCCACTGACTTCTTTCTCTTTGCTCAATACTGTAATATGATAGTGTTTTCTTACCACTTTCTGAAGGTCTGGGACAATTTTAAAGAAACATTTGGGGAATGTCCTCCTCCCCTCCATTTTTGGCCAGGATTTCAAGAGGGGAAACACTCAAATGCTCTTGGAAGAAGAGAGAAATATTTAGTCTCTGAATTGTTCTGACTTTTTCTTAGGTTTACACATTTCTATATATGTTCTTTCTAAAGGCTAAAACCATCTCCACTCCCTTGACCAGAATACTAGATTTTTCATTAGGCTGTCTTCTAGGTAAAATAATAAAATCAGAGAAACTAACATACTATCGTCTTTCATCTCCCTTTCTATGATCCTCTCAGCCTTTTCCAGTCTGTCCCAACCCCACGTGTCCCTCTGTAAGTTTCTGGATCAGTGGCCAGCTGGGCCCACAGACTCAGCCTGTATTCCAGACCTTTAGTACCTCTGGGAGGCCATGCCACACTGAAATTGTGCAACAAAAAGATTGGGAAGTTCAGATCTGCATGAGGGGCACAGCATCCTGGTGATGCTAATCCAGCATGCTCCAAAATGCCCCTGTGTGTACAGACATCCTCAAATGCTGCTCATAAATGACATACACAGAATCCCTCAGCTTTTGAACTTCTGGACTTGCCCATAGAAAACAACAAAAGGATTCCCATCTTCAAACCTCTCCAGTGAATATATTAAAAATGGGAATAAATTATTCCTCTGTATTCACCTAAATCTTAGCCCCATGCCTTCCTCACCTGCCAACACCATCTTCCCCACCACACACACACTTGTCTACTCCAAGCCTAGACATTACCTCTTAGACATCCACAGGCCCCTGACACACAGCATGTCCCAAACCAGCCTTGGTGACATTTCTGATCATGCATTGGTGAAAAATGTGGGAGGTGTACCCCCAAAAGTGTATATACTAAAAAATAAACCATATATACATTTAAAAACAAAACAAAAAGGGACATAAAATTAAAAATTAAATTATTTTATTCAATACTGTTGAGAGTCTGTTTCCAGATCACATCTCAGGTTAACTGGGTAACTATTTCCTTGCGGTAGGCAGAATTCTAAGGATGGCAGCCCAAGATGCCCATCCCCTGATTATTCAGTCAAACAGTAATCTAGGTATGCTATGAAGGGATTTTGCAGATGTTAACTTAAGTCCCAACTCAGTTTACTTTAAAATATTGGGCCTGGCCCAATCTGGTGAGTCCTTTAAAAGAATAGTTTTCCTCAGCTGGTAGCAGAAGAGGAAGTCAAAGAGATTCCAAATGTGAGAAAGAATTGAAGATGACTGCTGGCTTTGAAGATGGAGAGAGCCACGTGAGAAGGAATGTGCACGGCCTCTAGTAGCAGCCAATATCTCTCTGCTGACAGCCAGGAGGAAGAAGGGACCTCAGTTCTATCACCACAAGGAACTGGGTTCTGCCAGCAATCTGAATGGTCTTGGAAATAGATTCTTCCCCACAGCCTCCAGATAAGAGTCCAGCCAGATTATTGCCTTGATTTCTGCCTTATGGGGACTCTATGCAGAGAACCCAGCCAAGCCGATCTGGACATCTGACCTATGGAACTACATAACCTACAGAATAAATGGGATGTTGTTCTAGCCTCCTAAATTTGTGGTAATTTGTTACACAGCAGTAGAAAACTAACACATCCATTCAGTTTTCACATGTCTAAATAAAGGTGATGATGTCTGGCTATGCCCAAGAAGGACTCAGAAAACAGAAATTAATAAGATTTAATTAATACATTTTAAGTTCAACAGAAAAGAAATATGTTAAATTATTTCCAAATGCTGTGATTTTTAAATTAACAATAATACTCATCAAGGTTCAATCCAGGGCAATTAGACTCTAATCCTACTTAAGTTTGTTTTCCCAGATTTCATTGCAGTTGCAGGACAGGGCTAACTTTAGAAGCTGCGTCATAAGCGTTCAGAGTGTGGAATTGTTGCTTCAGGGGGACATGATTCAACCTGCAGCTTTTTCAATTCACAAAACAATGTGCTGCATTTCATTGATGCTGCATCTACATGTCAAATATAGGGATTTTTTTTTTCTTAGCTACATTTCCCTTTTTAAATAACTTGGAAAGTCTGTTGCAATTTGGCAAGCCATTTCTGGTGCTGAGAAAATTATGAGGGAAGAGGCAAAAGATGATCATACCTGTTTTAATAAAATTGATCACTGAGATAAAAGAAAACCAAAAGCAGGTTAAGAATGCTCTGACCACATAATCATTCCCTAAGTAAACTGAGACATGAATGGTGCTAAGCCTGCTAACCCGGATTTCTCCTCCTGAGAATAAAAGGCAACTGTGGGTACAATCTGAGACAGATCTAGTTTAAACAAAGTGATCTGGGGAAGAGGAAGAGGAAGGTAACTGTTAAGTAAGCAAGAGGTTGTATAGAGTGAGAACATTCCAATTTAGGAAGTAGACTTTATTTATTATTATTATTTATTATTATTATTATTATTATTATTATTATTATTATTATTATTATTATTATTAAAGATCACCGGTAAGGGGATCTTAACCCTTGACTTGGTGTTGTCAGCACCACACTCTCCAAGTGAGCAAACCGGCCATCCCTATATAGGGATCTGAACCCATGGCCTTGGTGTTATCAGCACCACACTCTCCCAAGTGAGCCACGGGCCGGCCCTGGAGGTAGACTTTATATACAGGATGAGGAGAAGGAAAAAGTATAGCCTGGTAGTTAAAAGCTGTATGGCCCTAGGCAAGTGACTTAAATTCCCTCAGCCTCAGTATCCTCATGTATATATTGGGACAATTTTTCAATGTTCTTAGCACAGGGCCTGGGACATGGAGCCCTTAGAAAAGATGGCTGCATTAGGATCAGGCAATCTCATCCTCCCACCCTTGTCCCGGAATCCTGGATAATCGTCTCTATTTTAATGAATGCTAATAGCCCGGCTGGCTAGATCTAAGCATCATGTTCAAAGCAAAAGACTCCAGGCCAGTGTTCTGGCCAGAAGTCTAAAGCGAACATTCCCAGAGGGCTGGGAGAGACAGAGAGTGGGTCTTGCTTTGGGAAGCTGATTCCCAGGCAGGGACAAAGTATTTGGAACCACAGAAGGAAGATCCAATAGGCAAATATCCAGATAAAAATCTCTTTCTAAAACAATCCGATTCTCTGATCCAATCAGTTGACAATGACTTGGCCATTGAAGATTATATTTTTCCAACATGGTCCATTTTCTTGGCTTTCCTAAGTCATTAATTATGACCATGTTTTCCCAAATGTGGAAATTCCCCTTGTGCAGATGCAGCCGCTGCTGGCCAGCCCTTCCTTTCCTGAGAAGTCTCCACAGCACAAAAATATTTTTGTTTTCCCCAATTGCCCACAGGGAAAATTTCCTCACTCTTTTTTCCCCTCCTCCCTTAAAGCCCTCTGGCAATTTCCAGGAATCTAAGTAAACCAGAATTACTTAGATCACTGGAGAGCCTTTTAGATGTTCTACATCTAACATGACAAAAAAGAATCTGAACTTTAAATTTAATATTATTAAACCAATTCTAAGAGTTCCTTTTAATAAACTAAAATCAAAATTCCTCCCACTCCTGCTTAAGAATACAGTTCTAGGACTTGGGGGCTTGAATTATCAACAGTGGTGGACAAAGTGATGAGCGTTGTATTTGGATCAAATAGTGTTAAGTGAAATGTGCTTCATCACGGTAAAGTCCTACACAAATGTAGGCATTTGGCACCAAAGTGGGTATACAGTACAGATAATTGTAAAAATTTGTTAGACATCTCAATTACCTTATTCGTCTTCTAGGTTTACCAAGGTGCCTTGTGCAGGGCTGATGACAGTAGAGATACTCCAGAACTATTTTGTTCTTTTCAAAATGTTCATCCGGAAGCATTTCTATGCCAGAAACTAAATTTAGTTGGTGGGGAAAGGGTGTTAGACCGATGAGTCAGACTGTGTCTCTGCCCTCAAGGTCTTCATAATCTAGTAAAGAAGGCAAAATATACGCATTAGCTTAGTGATTCGCAACCAGGGTCAATCCCCCCTTCCCTGGGGACATTTGGCAATATCTGGAGACAATTTTTGATTATCACAACTAGAAGTGGGGGTGGTATTGCATCTAACAGAAAGAGGCAAGGGATGCTGCTAAAGCCCCTGTAATGCACAGGACAGCCCACCACAACACAGAATTATCTGGTCCAAAATGTCAATAGTGCCAAGAATGAAAAACCCCGAACTAGATATATTAGCTAGAACAAAGAACTTGTTGATTTATTGGTTGATTAATTGATTGATTGGTGTTGGTCCACATGGTAAACGACTTTTACCTTAAGACCGCAGTCATTTTGAATTTGTGCTTGCAACCCATTGTAACTGTTAAGTGTCTTTTGAATAAATGAGTACATTTAGACATGTGCTGAATAAAGCATGAAATAGTGTCACTAGGCAAAATGAACGATAATTTAAATTTTAGAATTGTGAATTCAAGAGGACAAAATTTTTCTAGCATGATACCAAGCATATAGTAATTGCTCAGAAAATATGAACAGAATATATTCAGATAACCTAGCAACACCCATTTGCCTAAAGCTTAAAGAAGAATCCATCATTAAGGAAGTCCCAGGAGTGGAAATACTTCACTATAGACTCCTGTAATTGTACGTTTCACGATAAAGGGATACAACGATATATTTTTATATTACAGCATTCAAAGTTTTCATTAATTCAAATTGGTGCTTTCCCTAATGTGCCTAATTAGTGAATGCTAATGAGGTTTGAAATTACAAACATTAAAAAATTGAGATGGCTACTTCATGAATTTACAGAAGGAAGAAACAGTATTTTGAAGTGGGGCCTTAACTCCTTTGCATACAATGTGGCTCCTGCTCTTTATATACAATAACAGTAAGACAAAGTAGCAGAGGCATTGACTTTGCAGACTTTGATATGCATAAGTATCAATAGTCAGAGTTAAATGTCACTCTCAATTAAGGATCAACTACAAATAAAATTATAACTTTAAATTAAAACATGTCAGTGGAAAAATATGATTTAATTTACTAAAATTTATACTTTTTTTCAGTAAAAACAGTCAGCTGGTCGAATGTTCTAGTATTTATGAGATAAGCAGCTATTAATGCACAGAAAATCTGTACTTTTGATTAAGCAATTACCTTCAACTGTGATATGTGGGTTACCAAGGAAATATTGGCTTTCTTCTTCACCTATTTGACCTTCATTTTCTCAGTGTTTAAGCTGGTGAGTAAGTCAGGAAATGGCATCTAATTTTGTATTAGCATTAGTCAGATGTAAGTAGGAGGGGAGAGCTACCATACACATTTTTTTTTTTTTT
>NW_007755934.1:6779-7308 GCF_000696425.1 Galeopterus variegatus | reverse complement strand
ATGAAAAAAAATCTTTAGAATAATTCAGAATTAAGCTACTATACAGAAATAACAAATGTGTCTCCCCGATTTGCATAAACTCCCATACAGGCAGTTCTCAAATCTGGTTAATGGTCATCATAACGGGTAACTTGAGTAAGATCTTACTTTAGTCAGGATTAAAGGAGATGAGATATAAAGTACACTGGCTTAAAGTAGTGCAGTACATATTCTTTTCTTTCCCTGCTGTCCCAAGGCCAACACGTGAGCTTCTCTGCCTCAGCCCACTCAGCACTTCAAGGATCAGCCAANTGCCAACCTCTAATCTAGAGAATAAAAGCTCTGGGAGATCCAAAAACATCAGAGATCAACAAGAAAGGACGATCCAAGGGCATTTTCTCTGTGACATGAAGTTCAGAGAAGTATCCTTGGCTTAGATGTGAAATTTCCACCTTTCTGTACAACTAACTGTGTGTTAGTTCTGATAGGAGAGAGGTTACTCAGACATACAGCTTAGAAAAACCATAGGCACACAGCATCTTGGAAGCAG
>NW_007755934.1:5038-5884 GCF_000696425.1 Galeopterus variegatus | reverse complement strand
CCACTTAAACTCTGCACTGGGACTAATTTGTTGTCCTTTGCTTACTTCTTTTTTTTTTTTTAATATTATTTTGTCGATATAAATTCCACCACTTAATAATTTTGAAAAATGTATCTTTTCGTATAGTTTCCCCCATTTCATTCTCTACGCATGCATATTAATATAAAGGCACTACATATGGGTTTAATTTATCTGGAGACTCAACATTTGCTAAGAGATCATGAATCTGGTAACTTAATGTGCACACATTTTCTCCCCACTCTGTCAGACTCCAGCGCCCACATCCCTACCATCGGGATATACAATCTTTCTCTGTGTAAGGGCTCGACTACCCTTGGTCCTGAACACATGGACAGATCTGGTATTTGGAACCCAGGTCTCCTGGTTTCAGTCTGTTGTACAGCAGACCCATTTTCATGCTCCGTTATTCTGCACTGTCTCCTTTACAGACTTTAATAGGAGGCTGCTGTTCCAATGTCTAAACAGAAGGTAAAGGAAGATGGTAAGGAAGGACATTAAATAAAAAGGAACGAGGGGATGATGTGCTTTCACCTTCACGCAACAGTCAGGTAACTTGTCCTGCAAAAGACAGACAGCAAAGTGTTTCTATCAGAGAAATGTGTAAACATTCCATTTCTTATTGTTTCAAATTTAATTGATCTCCAAGAGATGTTCATGTTAATTAATGTCTTTTGTGGAAAGGAGCACACAGGGGAGGACAACACATATATATATATATATATATATATATATTTTTTTTTTTTTTTTGTCCTTTTTGAGACCACCCGCACCACGCTCAGCCAGTGAGTGCTGTGAGCGCACCGGTCATCCCTATATAGGATCCGA
>NW_007755934.1:2710-3184 GCF_000696425.1 Galeopterus variegatus | reverse complement strand
TATTGGAAGTATTAGCCCAAGCAATCAGGTAAGAGAAAGAAAAAAAGAGCATCCCCATTGGAAAAGATGAAGTCAAACTGTCCCTCTTTGCAGATGACATGATCTTATATAGAGAGAAAAACTACTCTACCAAAAAACTCTTAGATCTATACATGATTTCAGTAAAGATGAAAGACACAAAATCAACATGCAAAAATCAGTACCATTTTTATACTCCAATAACACACTAGCAGGAAAATAAATCAAGAAAGTAAGCCCATTTACAATAGTCAACAATAAAGGAAAATACCTAGAAATAAATTTAAACAAGTGGGTGAAAGATCTCTACAATGAGAACTACAAACCACTACTGAAAGAAATTAAAGAGGGCACAAAAAGATGGGAAGACATTCCATGCTCCTGGATTGGAAGCATCAACATTATGAAAATGTCCACACTACCCAAAGCAATCTACAGATTCAATGCAATCCCCAT
>NW_007755934.1:0-720 GCF_000696425.1 Galeopterus variegatus | reverse complement strand
TGCACTCCCATGTTCATCACAGATCTATTTACCACAGCCAAGATATGGAACCAACCTAAATTCCTATGGACAGACAACTGCATAAGGAAAACGGGCTCTATATATATACAGTGGAATAATATTCAGCCCTAAAGAAAAGACTGAAACTCTGCCATTCGCAGCAACATGGATGAACTTGGAGAAAATTATGTCAAGTGAAATAAGCCAGGTAAAGAAGGAGAAATAACACAAGCCCTCATTCATAAGAGGGAGAGATGGAGGGAAAAAAGAAACAAAGAAAGAAGGAAGAGAAGAAGGAAGGAAGGAAGGGAGGGAGGGAGGGAGGAAGGGAGGGAGGAAAGAAAGGAAGGAAGAAAAACAGACCACAATAAAATGTTGGACATTCGGAAGGAGGAAAAAAACCTATAGTTACTAGAGGTGGGAAAAGGGGAGGGGTTAGGCGGCAATTGGTAAGGGACACAAAGAATAATTACGATTTGTAATGATGAACATGCTAATAANTTGAACATAATTTTTGTATTATAGATCTTCCAGTGGGAAGAATGACATTTTCTTTGGGGGCACATAACATTTAACTTAATTGGGGTTCAAAGTTAGTATTCCCTATCATCAAATTGCAAATGTTTATCTGTAAAGACTATTCAGAGCTCAATGACTGAACAAAAACAGGTGGTGGGCTGGATTTTATCCATGGGTTACAGTTTGCCAACCTCTAATCTA
>NW_007755933.1:6195-7309 GCF_000696425.1 Galeopterus variegatus | reverse complement strand
TTTTTTTTTTGGTATTGTTATTACCAGGTAATTAGTGGACAGGCATAAGCAATTAAATATGAGGTACAAGTTAATATGAAACAATATTAACTTTATATATTTGGATTGTTCCATACACTTCATAGAAGAATGTCTTGTGGGTAAATATTTCACTTGGATACTAAGTCAATCTCTCCCTTCTTCAAGTACTATAATCCTCAAATATATGAAAAGTTTTGTGGGAAGGAAGGCAGTACATTTTGCTCATTTTCCATGGAGCAGTGTAGGAAAGGATTTAAGTTAAATTTCGCTGGAAGGAATTCCATCCAAATGTAGGGCAGAGATTTTCTTTTTTGATATTTTTCCAGGTTCTTTGAGGTATAATTATATATATATTTATATCCATTTAAGATGTACAATGTGATGACTTGATATACATATACATTATGAACTTATAACCACAATAAAGTAAATTAACAGATCCATTATCCCATAATTACCATTGTTTGTGTGTGGGAGGGGTGGGGTGAGAACACTTAAAATCTACTCTTTTAGCAAATTTCAAGAATGCTATACATTATTATGTATTATTAACTATAATCATCATGCTGTACATTAGATCCCCAGAATTTATTCATCTTATAACTGCAAGTTTCTGTCCTTTAACCAACACCTCCCCATTTCCCCAACTCCACCGCCCCTGGTAGCTAACCAGTCTCTGCTTCTATGAGTCTGACTTTTTCAGATTCCACATATGAGCAAGATCATGCAGCATTTGTCTTTCTGTCTGACTAAGTTCACTTAGCATAATGTTCTCTAGGTTCATCTATATTGTCACAAATGGCACGATGCTCTTCTTTTTTGTGGCTGAATAATATCACATTTTCTTTATCCGTTCATTCATTGATGGACACTTAGGTTGTTTCCATATCTTGGCTATTGTAAATAATGCTGCAGTGAGTATGGATACAGATCATCTCTTCTGGGAAGAGATCTTTGAGATGCTTACTTTATTTCCTTTGGCTGTATACCCAGAAGTAGGATTGGCAGATTGTACGGTAGGTACATTTTAATTTTTTTGAGAAGTATTCATACTATTTCCAAAATAGCTATAGCAATTTACATTCCCATGAAC
>NW_007755933.1:0-502 GCF_000696425.1 Galeopterus variegatus | reverse complement strand
TTATAAAATATTTTTATTTATGAAACATTATTTATAAAAGTTATACATGAGAATATTTGCTTTTAAATATTTTCAGATGGGTCTGAAATCTTTTTTGTCCACCTCTCCTAATCTTCAGAGGTTACACATGTTGTCAAGTTTTATGTGCTTCTTTCTGAATCTTTTTCTATTTGTATAATAGCCCAATACAGTGACCCACAGAAATGACACCGCTGTGGGTTTGTCTCCAGTCCTGCTCCTGCTTCAGAGTAGCCCTGAGTCGACTGGGGTTGAAAATAGGGGTGAGTGGCATTGTTGGGGCTGTGCTTGGCAGGAGCTGAAATGCCAGTTCTTTGGGTCTGAGACAAGTGGATAATGCCAGTTCCAGGGGTCAAAGTGCATACCCTGCTGTCCTGTGGCTGCAACAAAGCACTGGGTGCCAGGGACCTAGTCACTCTCATTTTAATAAGAAAACTAATGGAAAATTTGGTGCAACTCCCTCTGTCATCTCTGGGCCAAGCAC
>NW_007755932.1:4008-7309 GCF_000696425.1 Galeopterus variegatus | reverse complement strand
ATGGGGCAGGACCATTTCTGCAATGGGGGGTCTTATGGCCTACAACTACAAAAGGTAAGTTAGAGAATATTTTTCATGGCCTGCTCCAAGACAGAGACAGTGGGGAAGATTAGAGTGTATCTATGACCCACTTTGAAGAAGGATTCTAGTTTCTGTGGTTTGCTTTGGGGGACAATGAGGTTAAGAGACAGGAGAAGATCAGAAGATAACTTTGCATTGGGGGCTGCTTCTGAGGCCTTCACTTTGGACTATTGCTTTCTGGGCCCCAACACTATTTAATGAATCATTAGACCAAATGTGCTCTCAAAGAAAGGGATCCAGTTTATTTATATATTGTGTTCATACATGACAGTTTATATATATATAAATATATTTCAGTTTATTTCTATATTGTGGAGGCTGTTCCACACACAGAAATTGACTAGTACAGTGAAGTTATTTTAGAGAAATTTACTGAATGAATTCTGAGGTAATATTTATAAACACTGTATCATTTAAGGAAGAATGTTACATTTAGAATCTTATCTATTTATAATCCTCATCATTATCTTAAGAGGTAATTATTATACATTCATTAAAACATACATGGAGAGAGTAGCTGAAATAATCCAGTATCAATATTAATATTAAACACCATCCAAAAGTAAAAAAAATATAGTAATTTACTCCCAAAAGATAGGGGAGAACAAACACTTCTGTATGCAATAAAACATCACAGAAAAGAATTTTGATTCTCTAGCCAACCAGCATGAGATCTGCCAGAATATCTCCTTGCATCTGGTTTCCTGGCTGCAGCAGGAGAATACAGGTGCAGAAAAGCAGAGATTAAGTTTTGAGATTTGGAAGAGCCAAAATGACAGACACAATTCCAAGCCCAGGTTAGGAAATGCCACCTTAGATGGTATTAGAATGATATTAAATTTTAGAAATAATTTAAACCACTGAAGTGAGGGAATTTGGAGGGACATTTCCTCAGATGATTTTCATTTCAAATATTTCTGCTTAGCATACTATATAATATGGTCTATTTACTGAATCTTTTATTCTGTACCATAGTGGAAGTAAAGATGAGTGAGGCACATTAAGAATCTTTTATCTGTTTATATTCTAACTGGTTTATACCATACTCAAAAATACAACAGCATGATTAGACACCTCTGGAACGTAGGAGAGATCCCTATACTGGATATAAAATTTGGAAGTCAACGTCTAAGACTAGCATTAACTTATAATTGGAAGTTTTAATGTGGAATAAATGATACTGAGTCAGAAGAGCCAAAGTCACAATAAAGATTACAATTTTTAACCATTAGAACTTCCAAAATCCTGAAAATTTATCCTCTGGTCCTTAACTAGAAAGTTTCTGATTCCAAAGATAAATAAATATTTCTTTAGAAAAAAAAGTAAATATTGGAAAAATCACAGAAATGAAAGAAAAGCATATTCTCCACTCATTTATTTATTTATCTATTTAATTATTTAATTTTTAATTTTTTTTAAAAAAAATATTGAATCATAATTGTTTATATATATTTTGGGGGTTCAATGATGATATATGTTGATTAAATCAATATTACTAGGATATATATTGTTATAAATTGTACTTATTCTTTCTACCCCTTGTCCAATCTCTGCCCATCCCCCTCTCCCCTCCTCCTCCCTTTTCTATTTACCCTAGATTTCTTCTCTCCCTCTGAAAGAGCAGTGGTTACTCTGTTGACTTGTTGCCTAGATGATCTGTCCAATGATGAGAAGTGTGATCAGGTCCCCCAATATTATCACAGAGCAGGTGCTTCCTCTGTCACTCTGGAATGGGCTTTGTGAAGAGAGACATTCTTTTCTTTTCTTTGGTCTCTGCTGGTGACTGTCCTTGTGTCAATGCATTCCAGCAGCTGTTGGACCCTCTGCATGGTGGTTAAGATGTCTAGCCACTTTTGCAGCAGCTGTGGTTACTGTGGTGGCTGTGGTGGGCAACCCACATGGAGGTGATGTTTTTGGCATGCTCCTTGGAACTGATGGTGTGCCTGGTTGCAGGGGGAGGGTTCTGGTCCCTGGCTCGATGCGATGCCTCGGGCCCCCAGGCAGGCCCTGAGGCACTGATAGTGAGCCTGGTCGCAGGCAGGGAGGTCCAGTCTCCAGCTCCATACCTCACGCCCCCTGGCATTTTTTGTCCTTTGCTTATTTCTAAAATAGGGGAAATTCCTATGGGAACCAGTACTTGAGCTATGTGATTGAGATAAATTTTTGCTTTGCTGCTGTTTCCCTAGGGAATGCATTTTGTACAGCTCAGGGTTTAAGGTCGACCTTATAGGTACTTCCAGCTCTACAGATACTCAGTGAACCTGGGTTGTGTAGAAACTCTGTTCTGGGCCTGAGTCTTTTCATCAAACTGCACCCCATGCAATTCTGCATTCCTGACCAGTCTCCTCTGAGTGGTCCTGCACTGATTGGGGGATGGATCAGCTGTCCTTGCTGTGTCCTAGTGTTCTCTCTGTGGGCCCGTCTCCCCCACCACCCATGCTCCAAACACTTCCCATGTGATGGGCTGGGCACCAGTCCCTTGCGGTGACTCACTGGCTTCTGGATGTCTACTTTTTTTTCAGTTGTTTTGGCTCCTTGATCCTGTGTGGCTCCATGGGAACCCTATTAGTGGCCTTGCTGTCCTGGAGGCCACCAAGGCTCCCTTCTCCCCTGCCACCTCCAAGCAACTCCATTCAAAGGACACAGCTGTGGTTTCTGCTTGTTCCTGCTCCATGTGCTCAGCAGCTCCAGCCTTGGAGCAGCCATGGCCCAAAATACTCTGAGCAGATTTTTCTTTCTCTCACTGTGGCTTCTCCTGACTTCATGAACTCCATAGGTCTCTTCTCCTCTTCCCTTGAGCTCTGTTGCATTTTTACAGTTGTAAATTGGTTGTTTTGTGGGACAGAATGATGCTGGGGATTATCAATTCTTACATCTTGACCAGAACTCTCTCCACTCATTTAAAAATAACTCTTCACACCTCCCAATGACTCTTCTTCAGGAATACTTCAGTAATCGTGCAAATATTTATGCTCAAAGGTAATACTCACTGTGGATTAATGTTTTGTAGAAAAAAGTTCCACAGGTTACATAATTGTCCACTGATAGAACAATAATTAAAAATTAAGAAAACTAAGAGACTTTTGCATGCCCATATATAGAAAGATACCTATGTATATTATGAATGCAAAAATTGAAGGTGTATATAAAATACTATCTTTGGGAATGGATATAGGCAAAGTAGGTGTGATTAGGTCAGAAGATGAACAATCCATGCTGT
>NW_007755932.1:0-981 GCF_000696425.1 Galeopterus variegatus | reverse complement strand
GAATATTTTGCTCATTTTTTAAATGGATTCTTTTCTTATTGTTTAATAGAAGCATTCTTTACATACTCCAGATAAAATTCACTATCAAATATATAATTTGCAAGTATTTTCTCCCATTCTGTGGGTTGCCTTTTCACATGGTGCTCTTTGCATCAAAGGTTTTAATTTTGATAAAGTCTAATTTATCTAGTGTTTCTTTTGTTGCTTGTGTATGTGTTGTTGTAACTAAAATGTTCTTAACTAACCAAAGGTCATAAAGATGTATTACTGTGTTTTCTTCTAAGTATTTTATGGTTTTAGCTCTTAACGTTTAGATGTATGTTACATTTTTAGTTAATTTTTGTGTACAGAATGAGGTGGGGTCCAGCTTAAGGTTTTGAGTGTGGATATAGGGTTATCCCAGCAACAGTTGTTGAAAAGAGTATTTTTCCCCCATTGAATAGTCTTGGGACCCTATCTGAAGATTAAGTGACCAAAAATATAAATATTTTAATGTGGACTCTCAATTCTATTCTATGAATTTATATTTTTACCGTTATGCTAATTCATCATTGTCTTGAGTGCCAATTTTGAAATTGGGAGGTATGATTTCTCCAACTCTATTCTTCCATTTCCAGATCACTTTGGCTATTCTGGTTTCCTTATTTTCCATATAAATTTCATAAGCAACTTGAAATTTCTGCAAAAATTTCAGCTGGAATTTTGATAAATATTATGTTGATTTGTGCATCAGTTTGAGCAGTATCATCATCTTAACAATTTTGCTTTCTGAACCATGAACATGGGATGTCTTTCCATTTATTAAGTCTTTCATTTCATTCAATAATGTTTGCAGTTTTCAGTGCACAAGTTTTAAACTTACCTTGTTAAGATTATTCCCAAATATGTAATTCTTTGTATGGCATTAAAAATTGAATTGATTTTTAATTTTATGTTCAAGTTATATTTTGATAGTGAATAGAAACACAGTTGATCTTGTGT
>NW_007755931.1:2942-7309 GCF_000696425.1 Galeopterus variegatus | reverse complement strand
GACACGGAAAAAGACAAAAGACAAAAAAAAGATGATGGTTTTCATTCTTTATTTAAGTTTGTTTTACTTGGGGCAAACCCAAGGCTGATTGGATCCTCTGGGCTTATGTTTTAACAGGATAATGGAAGGGGAAGAATATGAAGAATATGACTGAGAGAATGTGCTGCTCTGATTGATCTGTATTTTTAATACACGTTTTAAAAAAGAGGGCTATAAATGCATTTTCTTGGCTATCACATCTTTTCATAGTTTTTTGCATTGTAAGTATATGGACAAATTAACACCCTATCTAAAATAAGCAACCTTAAAGAGATCAATTTCCTATCTCCAAGCTAAATTCCATGTAGCAATGATCCCTTCAGAGATTTCATGAAAGCTACCAGGTTTGTCAGCCCTCAATACTAATACTTATATTATAGAACTCAGCATACAATTTGTTTCATGTAGCCTGCTGGTTGCAGGTTGTGTTAAAACCTGTTAGAAGAACAGAAATGACATAAAAGGTCATGTTTGAATTATCATTGTGAATATATCTGCTATATAATATATTTATGCTTGAGGCTTTGGACTCTGAAATAACACTTTTGTTTATAAAACCATTACCTGTCCTGGGCTTCCATATCAATGCCCTCCTAAAACAGTGGATAGTGAAGATAGCCTTTATATTTCATTAAGAGTCTTTTCAATACCATGATCCCCTTCATTTAGTTGGAGGCCTGCCATTGAAATTAAGATGTCATTGGACGTGATCAATAATTATTCTCAAAGTGTCTAGATATCAATTTATCCATACCAATCCTTCAGTTAGCAGCTATTTTTAATATTTCAGAAAGTGTTAAAAGTCACTGGAGGGACAATCTGGCAGGGTGTGGTATTCAACTAAGAAGGATACAATTCAGGGAGGATGAATTTCCCATGTACCCTGCCAGACAAACTAACTTGTGTAATCCCCAAGGGCATGGCCACCCCACTGGCATCCTGTGAGTCGTCATTTGTTAGAGAGATCAAAAGCTCAGGTGGCATTGGTGGTGGTGGGGAATAAGCATAATTCTCTTATGCTCCAGGAAATATGTCTGGCATATACGTGAAGCTCTTTTACTAGCCAAACACGATCTCCTGGGGGTGGAGCTTATCACACAAGCCTGGGGTTTCTGACAATAAAAGACCTCAGTCTTGCTTGTATCAATGTTTCCAAAAGGGAGCTATCCAGGGTACTGGCTTCTTTGGTTAGTACTTGCAGATCTGACCCTCTGTAGTTGTCTTGCTGCTTTGCTTGTCCTGACACTTGCCATTTTGTCAGAAAGGATATAACCCCTACGTCTGAACCAAGTTCTGTCCTGCTGACCTGGTGTGACCTGTGCCTGACCTGGCTTTGCCTCAGCTCCATGCCTCACCTGGCTGTGCCTGTTATGGTAGTGGCACTGTTTACTGTGACAACTGCCATAGGTATATCCTAGATTTATGGTTCCCAAACCTGGCTCTGCATCTGAGTAATCAGGGGAACTTTAAAAAACAACATCAATCAGAATCTCTGGGAGTGGGGTCCAGGAATTTGGGGATCACTAGCCTAGACTACATTTTTGGCTCTCTTATCATGTTTCCTTGCAGAGTTGAATCTAATTCTTTTTGTTTTTGCTTTTACTGAATGGAAAGTTAATTATAGTATCTAAATTTTTCAGAATGGGCAGACAAGCTATGAAATATACATACAATGGGCTGCTATTCAGCAATGGAAGGGAATGAACTATTGATACATTCTACAATGTGGCTGAAACTCAGAATAATGATGCTGACTGAAAGAAGTCACAGCATGGTTCCATAAGGTTCAGTTTATGTAACACTCTATGAAATACAAAGTAATCTATAGTGATAGCCTGGAGACGGGGTGGCAGGCAGGAGCACAGGTGGACTTTGTGCATGCTGGATACGTTCATTTCTTTTACTGTGGTCATTATTTTATGAGTGTTCACAGGAAACTGTACCCTTTAAACAATTTTCTATCTATTGCATGTCAAGTATAACTCAATAAAGGTGATAAATATTAAAAATAAAAATAAATAAACATTTTAGAGGGGTGATTGGATAAAAATATCTTTAAAAATCCATACCTTATTGAAAACATTATGGAGGTTTCTCAAAAAATCAAAAATAGGATTATTATATGACCCAACAATTCCACTTCTGGGTATATATTTAAGGGAAATGAAATCATTATGTCAAAGAGATGTTTGCCCTTCCATGTTCATTGTAGCATTATTCACAATAGTGAAGATATAGAATCAACCTACCTATCAATCAATCAATGAAAGAACAGAGAAAATGAGCATGCTCTCTCTCTCTCTCTCTCTCTCTCTCTCTCTATATATATATATATATGCATATATATGTGTGTGTGTGTGTGTGTGTGTGTGTATATATGCATACAGGGAGATATTATTAAACCTTAACAAAGAAAGAAATCCTGTCATTTGTAGCATGATAGATAAACCTGGAAGACATCATACTAAGTGAAATAAACCAATCACAAAGAGACAAATACTGTATGATTCTAAAGTATCTGGAGTACTCAAACTATGAGGTATCTAAAGCACTCAAACTCATCATACTAAGTGAAATAAACCAATCACAAAGAGACAAATACTGTATGATTCTAAAGTATCTAGAGTACTCAAACTATGAGGTATCTAAAGCACTCAAACTCGTAGAAACAGAAAGTGGAATGATGGTTGCAGGGACTGGGGAGAGGGAGAAATTGGAAGATGTCACCCCATGGGTACAGAGTTTCAGTTTTGCAAGATAAAAAAGTTCTAGAGATCTGTTGCACAATAATGTAAATATAGTTAACAGTACTGAACTGTGTACTTAAAAGTGGTTAAGATCATAAATTTTCTTGACGACAAATAAAATTTTTCTAAATTAAAAAAACGCATACCCTGAGAAATGTTATATTTGGGGACAGTCAGTTCATGATATAACTGAGTAAATTAATTGTTAAGTAGGTCCGCATATTTTCTAGGGCCTAGTTACCTTAGATTTCTTGGGATTACCACACTTCATTTTCCCTTTTTTGCCAGCAGAATTTTACTTAACAGTTGTGTTAGTAGTGTCTGTGTTTGAGTGTGGCTGCTTTATAGAAAAGGACATGGTTTTTTTCTAGAAATGGTTTTTATAAGCTCTTAGGGAACACTAGAGGACTCATTTCTCTGGGTCATACTTTTAATTCAATAAGTTTAAATTTTGTGGGTATTATCCAGTTTCATGGAAACATATTTAATTCTCAGTCTAAGTGCTAGAAACTCTATAGAGTTAGAGCTTTTAGCAGCAGAAAGTAAAGTTCACGGGGTCACTATTAACCACTAGCATTTAACACATAAGTGAATGCAATGGGTAAAATTATTTTATCAACAATGGCTCAGGAAACTGGTTTAATTTTCCCTTTGGAGTGTGTGGGGAAGTCTACATAGTCTTGATTAGATTTAACCTCTTCCCCACCAAGCCTGCCTTACAGCTCCTATGAACCTTTGGTTTGGTTTTACAACTCCTCAGAGCTTTTGGATAAATAGCTCCTGGGGGCATAGCCTGAGTGAACACATCTGTTAAGATCAAGAGAAAACCAAGTTCTCTGAACATCTATGCCAAAGTGCTTGTGAGAATGTCAGGCTGCTATTTAAGTACAATTCAGAAACTACTGGCTATAGAAAAACTAACTTGGAGGAATATACACATTTTAAACCCAGGTGGAGCATTACTAGTGGCCACATGCTGTCACATCAAGAGAAGGCACATCCAATTTCCTATCAACATAAGTTACTTCCCAAGTTTCCCAGAGCCATGTACATCCTTGCTAACGCTGGTCAACCCCACTGCTCCTTACGTCAGACCTACCTAAACCCTGCATGTAGGATTCCAGAGTTGTGATTCCAACTTTCCTTTCCTTGTTTCCAAGCTCAGCTGGATTCTCCAGCTGCTAGACACATATCTATGAATATCTGGCCACTTGTTTCTGTCAAGGAAAGAGAGGATTGCCTAATTAGTGCCATTCTCCTAGGGAAAGTTGTTCTGACCTGAGCTCAAATTTTCTCACTAAATATACTTAGAGACATAACTATATATATTACTATATGTATATACATTTATCTCACTAAATATACTTATAGACATCTCCTAACTTCTCTCTCCTGCCAGTCCCTGCAACCGTCATTCTACTTTCTGTTTCTATGAGTCAAAGTATGTTAGATACCTCATATGTACTGAATGCTAGAATCTGGGATAACTTTGAGAGAAATGTGACTTCTATCTCCACCTTAGATGTCAGCATCACAAAATATCTTATCATTAGCCAGCTATAACTCCATCCTCCTCTCCTC
>NW_007755931.1:0-325 GCF_000696425.1 Galeopterus variegatus | reverse complement strand
GACTTTTAACCATGGAGCAGTTTTTTTTTCCACTTAATGTTATGTTGTGACATAACATCTTTAAATATTTCTTTCAAAATGTGACTATCTAATGGTTGCATGCTGTTCTACTATATGGATATGCCATAATTTATTTGGTTAGTATTGTTTTGCTGGACATTTAAGTAGTTTCCATTGTTGTTTATATTACAGATATTGGCATAATAAAAGACCGTCTTCATAAAATTTTTTTTAATTAATAATTTTTAAAAATTTTAATTGACACATGGAAAATGGTATGGAGGTTCCTCAAACAATTGCAGATAGATCTACCTTATGACCCAGC
>NW_007755930.1:4884-7309 GCF_000696425.1 Galeopterus variegatus | reverse complement strand
GTGGCATTTTCTGTGTGTCTGTGTCTCTGTGTCTAGATTTCTTCTTTTAAAGAAACAAGTCATATTGGATTAGGACCCACCCTAGTGACCTACTATAATTTGATTACCTCTGCAAAGACACTCTCTACAAATAAGGTCATATTGTGATGTTCTAAGTTTTAGGACTTCAACATACCATTTGTGGGGACACAATTCAATCCACAATAGCCTGATTTCATATTAGAGAGCTTCCATATCAGCTATTTTAAGTACACTTAAAATGCAATTGGTACTCCCTAAAATTCACAAGTTATAGAAGCTTCTTAGCAAAGATCACTATGTCCTTCTGGTACATTTCTTGCTACCACTAATAGTACAGACTCTTTTGAAAGAAAAAACTAATACTTCCTCTAATGTAGACATAATATGCTTATTGAGTATTTCTTGGTTATTTGGATATTCTCTTATAAGATATAACATTTTTCTCTATCCACAAGTGCTAGTAATGACCAAACATAATTCCAAACATTAGAGTGAAAAAGCGAACATTACTCCTCTCAGAGACAAGCTAATATTAATCATTACTGTTAAAGTAGTAAAAAAAAAAAAAAATCTCATCATTCACAGTAAAACTGTCAGGCAACTTAGCCAAGTATAATTGAATACTTGGAGGATAATATAGTGTATTGGGAAACTATATTCAACATGAAAGGTCTTAAAGGAAATAAATATGAAGCAAAGTTTGCACATTATTTTTCCAAGATTTTTAGAGTTACTTTTTCTGTGGTCAGCAAAAATAATGATTTCTTTCATAAATGGAAAAAGAAAGCCATCATCTGTCTGTCACCAGCTCACCAATGTAATTGAATCCTTAGCTGGCACACAGTCTTGAAAACGGAGGTGAAATCCCATCTATTAACTATTAAATTTTGGACATGTGTATGATTTCTTGTTCATTATACTGTTAAATCCCTTGGCTAGAGGTTGCATCTATGAATTATTGATTAGCCCCAAATTTAACTGGACTTTTTGGGAAAAATCCAGAGTTCTAATCCAGAGAGGCTGAAACAGTGTATCTGTAACTTTCAGCATTAATATTCCCAGTTACAGCGCTAGGCATGTCTTTACTTACCATATCGAGAAAGTGAATTCCAATTTTCAAAGTATTAAAAACTCATCTCTCTTCCCATCAAAGTGGCAAATGCTTTCCAAGCAAGTAGAAAGACTGACTACAACATTTACAAGTAACCAAAGGATATGTAATACTAGACTGTTAGAAACCCAAACTCAAAATGTTTTTCTCTATTGCCTATTTATTGGTCAAGTAGGAATGGAGAGAAAAAGATAAGCCACATTCAGTGCTTTTGTTGAGTTTCTCAGGTGTGGTAACAGTACCGTGCTTATGTAAGAGACCGCTCTTATTCCTAAGGAGACGTACACTGTACTACATAGGAATAAAATGTCAACACATGAGTAACTAATTTGCAAATGATTTAGCAAAAACACGTTTATTATATATGTGTACATTATATATGTCTAATATTAGCAATTGTTGAACTTAGAATTTTGTTGTTTATCATATTATTCTTCCCACTTTTCTGGATATTTGAAAAATCTTACAATAAAACGTTGGGAGAAAAGGGATGGTATAGATGTGGAAGGTTTTCTTCTGCTGGTAAATTTGTCATTGAACACATATTCTGTGCCTACCATGTCCAAGGTTCACTTCATTGCTGTCCCATTCAGCACCCCAGAGGACTTCGGCTCAACACCAGTTAAAATGTCATTGGGAACAAAAATAATTCTCTTGCCATTTACAAATTATTGTGTACTTAACGGGGTGCTTTGAGGGTTAAGTTAGCTACCTTGAGTAAGGTACTTGGGGTGGCACTCAGCACAATGTAAGTCCTTGGCACAAGCCACCTAAAACTACAGCGTATTGCCGGTGCCACGTGTGTGGTTCTCCCAGGAAATCACAGGCGTTGTGAGGAAGAAAAGATCCCCACTGTCCCGCCCCTCCTTCCTCCTCTTCCATCCCATTTCCTCCCCCTTTCTTCCTCCCCTCCCACCCAATTGCTCTGCCACAACATCCTAGAATGCAAAAAATAATATTAATAAAATTCCATTTTCTTAAAAAAAAAAAAAAAAGACCCCCCCTAGCTATGGTGGATAGGGGAGGTGAGACGGAGCAGGTGGATTGGAGCTTCCACTTGCAGGGAGGTTAGAATTCAGAGATGTGGGGGAAAAGGCTCATTTTTCACACCTTTGAGGAAAGAAATGGGTAAAGCCACAGAAAAGTGAGTCCTTGAGGTATCTCAGGGCACTGTGAGTAAACAGCCCGTGTTCCGGCAGCAGAGGGGTCTCCTTCCCATCAGCACTCCAGGTGGAGAGGAAACTTGTATCAGAACACAAGTAGCCAAAGAGGTCAAGTACAGGAACCTGAAAA
>NW_007755930.1:2564-3692 GCF_000696425.1 Galeopterus variegatus | reverse complement strand
GGGCCGGCCCGCATCTTATGAATTTTAATACACTATATGAATGTTATCGGTTGCTATAGACAGAATGCTTGTGTCCCCCCAAAATTCATATTGAAACCCTAACCCCCAATGGGATGGTATTTTGAAGTGTGGGCCTTTGGGAGGTAATTGTACCATAAGGGTGGGGCCCTCATGATGGGATGTGTCCTTAGAAGAAAAAGGGGGATCTCTCTCTCTCTCTCTCTCTCTCTCTCTCTCTCCACACCAGAGAAGGCCAGATGAGGACACAATCAGGAAGAAGGTCCTCACCAGAACCCGACCACACTGGCACCTAGATTTTAGGCTTCCAGCCTCCAGAACTGGGAGAAATAAATGTCTGTTATTTCAGCCACCCAGTCTATGGCATTCTGTTACAGCAGCCTGAAAGGACTGACATCAGTATTGTTCTAAATGACCAATTTTCAGAAGAACTTACAGAGAAAAACTTAAAAGGAGCAATAAAAGTTTTATTCAATGAATTAATTATATTACTCGCTGAGTGCTAATTACGGGCGAGGCGCTGTGCCCAGCCTTTTCACATATTCTCTCCATAGGACCTTCAGAGCCATTCCATGAAGTGTGTACTGTGATTATTATCATTTTACAGGTGAAGAAGCATATACTACCCTGCCTGGGACCAAACAGGTTTCACACACAAGTGTGGGGGCTCCACAGCTGGCCTCCTCCCTGCTGTGCCTCCTCTAAGGTTCACATTACCCGGGTGTGCACATAGGTTTATAAGAATATGATTAATTTTACTAAATCTATATTTCCCAGAGCCACATCTCCAAACTCCTCCGGTGAATGAGCAATAAACGCTCATGGTTGTACACTGCAGTGATTGTGCAGTTTTTGGTACATGGCGTGATTATGACAAGAGACAGCTGCTCTAGCAGGGCATTCCAACTTACTGCAAAAAGGGAGAGCCCCTGGCTCATGGCAAGTGTCCTGCTCTTTCCTAAACACAGCTCATTCTGCCCCAAACACACCGACTAACCCATATCTTACCCCCACCGCATGCATCCCCATGCTTTCAGTTCTGAGTCTCAAGATCACTCCCTCGGGAAACACTTTCCCTGGTGCCCTCTCTCTACCTCATCCTCTGGCTCC
>NW_007755930.1:0-416 GCF_000696425.1 Galeopterus variegatus | reverse complement strand
TTGTTTTCTAAATAAAAGAGAAATCAGTTAAACTCCAGTCTAAATTATTACAAATTTTAAACTGATGAAGTTTAAGCAAAAGAGACATTTTTGCTATCAGAGATCTTGCCTTTCTGGAAAATGTACTAACATACAATATAGAAATGAACAATTATGCTCTTCATATATTTTTGTTTCTGCCAGTGAAAAAATATCAGGATCCAAAAGTTGAATCACCTTTACCACAAAAACCTATGGACATATTTTCACCAAAAAACCTGTACTAGAATTTTCAGATCAGAACTATTCATAATAGCCAAAAACTGGAGACCACCCAAATGCCTACTGACAGTAAAATGGATAATTACAGTTATTCTAGAATATGTGCCTATTGGATTAGTTGTCTACTCTATTACAATATATTATTTTACATATAA
>NW_007755929.1:4432-7309 GCF_000696425.1 Galeopterus variegatus | reverse complement strand
AGCCCCTTGGATATAGTGGAAATGCAGAACATGTACGCTTGTTATACAGCTATAGTAACACATTTAATTAACATGATTTTAATTATCATAAATGGTATTAGGTATATGGCATCCTTCCTTCATGCTGTCAAATTCTTGATCTCTGAGTCTGGGGATACAAATATAAAATGCTTTTCATCAACAGCAAGGGTGAATAGCTGGACATCAAACTACAAGGCCCTCTAATCACCCAGCCTGTACTTGGGGAGAGAGATGAAGAGCAGTGGGACATATATGGGTCCTCTGCTGCTCATCATATTCTGGGCACTGCAGACACAGAGCAGAGCCAGATATCAGACAATGGGAGAGTGACTGCTTGGCTCTCTCTGCATGATCAAAGAAGCACCAGCTGTTCTTTGGTGTGATCTGGCTCCAGGATTCAATATCAATTTGATGTATCAAATTTTAGTACCTGTCTCATCCTTCCAGTCAGTGTGCTTGGTTGGGAAAACAAAGCGTGGCAGACACAGTGAGCGTCCACTAAATTCCATGTGCTTTCCTCCATTTCCCAGGCTCCCCTGCAGTTAGGTTGGGGCCTTGTGGCTAGTTCTGGCCAATGGGCTAGGGGCAGATGTGTTGGTGCCACTTACGGGCCGAGGCAGCAAGAGCCGTTTCTGCCTCGGCCAAGTCTCATTTATCCTGCCATGGCAACATGCTCCAGATGATGCAGCTACAAGACGGTGCTGGTGTCCAACCTTCACTGGATCTGACCTGAGCAGGAAATAAATCTTTGTTGTCTTAAGTCACCGAGAGATTGAGGCTTGTCTGCTGCAGCTAATGTTAATTATCCCAGTTAAGAGAGGGTCAAAGTTATGGAAGAATGACTTCCAGCATCTGAAAGTTATCTAGAGAGATTTTAAGTTCTTAAGGAAGAGCATTCTAACAGAACATTTCAAAAATAGATTGGTCAAAAAAAGTATTGATCCATCCGATGAGATGGTGAGCTCTGGGTCACCACGGAGTTTAAGAAAAGCTTACAGAGAAGGGGTACTGCTAAATGGGTGCTGAGGGTCTTCCTGCTGCACCTGCTCCACAATAGGATGGAGCTTGGGAAAGGTTACAGGAATGCAAGACAGTGTTAGCTCATAAATGATGGGTTTATGGAAGATGTACCAAGCATGTTTCTCCTTTATTAAAGTCAGATTATTCTTTTTGTGATTTCTAAAGAAGAAAATATTCCAGACTCAGTGTATTGGGTTTTCATTGTCCTTTTATAGAACTACTAAACCAGACTGACTTTGACACAGGCATGAGACAATTTTCTTTCCTAATTTACTAGATTTCTTCAGGTGGCAGTCTATTCTTGCCTTTAGAGTTGTTACCAGGCAACAGCCTAAAACTGTGGGTCTAAAACATCTCAGAGTAGCCCATCTTTCAAAAAAGTAAAACTTCAGTGGTTTCTTTTGACCCCTGTTAAAAACAAAAGATTTGCTAGCATTTTGAAAAGTGGTCTTCAGTACCTTCGGAATGTTCTTTACAGTTTAGGATATTGGTAATGGCTCTTTGATCTCCTAATCTCATGACACATAAAAGCAATTTACCTTCAATAATCTTCACTGGTTAATGTTTAGAAAAGAGGTTGACATGATTGTCAAGGGGATCACCCAGCAGATTGAGACTACTGCTCTCACCTTGAACAAGTTGTTAGGGGTAAATATGTGGGCGAGAAACCAGGCTCAGAGCAGCACACTGAGGCAGAGAAAATTCAGAAGAACAGGTGGTGTAAAAATATAACATTTCTGAATAAGAGAACTGGCCACAATCCAAGAACTGTCCAGAGGGACAGTTAGCATTTCCCCTTTAAATCAAAATAATTCTTCAGAAAGGAATAGAATATAATACCAGTGATAGAAGGAGCTTAGCTCTCTTTTAGCCCAAATTCTCCAATTTTCAGAAGTTTGAAAATCAGCAGAGATATGAAGTGAATAGGTTTGCCTAAAGTCACAGAATTAGTGGCAGATACAAGTCTAACACTCAAGCGTCCCAATTTCCAATCATTGCCTTCTGTGTTATAACACAAATACTTTCCTTGGAGATGTACTTTGCAGATAATTTTGGTAAAACTCACCCACCTAAGAAAAAATAGCCTTGGGTTGTGGAGTTAGTACTGCACTTATTCGTATATTCATTCATTCATTGTTCCTGACCTCAAGGAACACCCATACTTATACTCTGTACTTTGCAGATAATTTTGGTAAAACTCACCCACCTAAGAAAAAATAGCCTTGGGTTGTGAAGTTAGTACTGCACTTATTCGTATATTCATTCATTCATTGTTCCTGACCTCAAGGAACTCCCATACTTATACTTGTATATGAGTAGTATTCGCTGACCCAGATTTTGCCTTAGAGGAGAGATCTGCATATTCCTTTCCTTGTTAAGCACATCGTTGTTTCATGGGGCTTGTATCTTAAGCGGCAGTGATACACACTGTGCCCTGTTCCTGATTACTGTTTCCTTAGGTGTAAAGATTCATTCTGCTCTCTTAAACAGTGTTCTGATCTTCACCTAGGACTTTCCTTCCTGGCTTCTGTTCAGCTTGGAGAATAAAGAAAGTCCCGTGCAGCCTCTTGGTCAAGGCTCTGTCAGCTGTCCTGCTCAGGAAGGGGATCAGCAGATGGACTGGTGCTGTGAGGGCAGAGGAGCAGGTACCTGGTTTAAAAATTACAGTTTTCCAGAGTTTAGTTTGAAGCTAAAGATTCGTTTGTATTGCTTTCTCCTACCTAAGGTTTGCCTCATAAATAGCCCCCTCACCTGAGCTCACAGATGAGTTCGAGCTGCTTGGGACCCTGTCATGATCTCTCACCTGCATCTGGTACACCACATGAAGTCATGACG
>NW_007755929.1:0-569 GCF_000696425.1 Galeopterus variegatus | reverse complement strand
CCAAACCAGTAGAAGGAGAGAAATAACAAAGATAGGAAAGAAATAAATGAATTAGAGATTTAAAAAACAGTACAAAAGACCAATGAAACAAAGAGTGGATTTTTTGAAAAGATAAGCAAAACTGATAAACATTTAGCTAGACTAATGAAGAAAAAAATAAAAAAGAGAAAACTCAAATAAAATCAGAAATGAAAAATAAGACATTACAACTGATACTACAGAAATACTAAGGATTATAAGAGACTACCATGAACAACTATGCTGGAACAAACTATATTTCTTCTATATTAGATAAAATGAATGCATTCCTGGACACATGAAGATCATGAAGAACTATAAAACCTGAATAGATCAATAATAAGTAGTGAGATTGAAGTACTAATGAAAAATCTCCCAAGAAGGAAAACCCCATGACCAGACGGCTTTACTGCCAAATTCTACCAAATACTTAAAGAAGAAAGAATGCCAATTCTTTTCAAACTCTTTCAAAAAAATTGAAGAGGAAGGAATACATTCAAACACATTCTACAAGGCCAGCATTATCCTTATACCAAAAATGGGAAAGAAAA
>NW_007755928.1:15065-15416 GCF_000696425.1 Galeopterus variegatus | reverse complement strand
ATTCATCACAGCGAGATCATCTATCTGAGTAAACTTATCAGACCGAGCTCATCGATCTTAGTAAACTCTTCCGACCAATCTAATCGATCTAGGAGAAATAATCAGACCAAGCTAATCGATGTAGGATTACTAATCATACCTGACTAATCGATCAAGGAAAACTAATCAGACCAAGCGAATTCATCTCAGAAAACTCATCAGTCCAAGCTCATCGATCTAAGTAAAGTCATCAGAGAAAGCTAATCCATGTAAGTAAACTCATCAGACCCAGCTCAGCAATCTAATTAAAATCATCAGACCAAGCCGTTCGTTCTAAGTAAAGTCATCACAACAAGCTCATCGATCTAAGTA
>NW_007755928.1:12666-13080 GCF_000696425.1 Galeopterus variegatus | reverse complement strand
GCACATCGATCAAAGTAAACTCATCAGACCAAGCACATCAATCTAAGTAAACTATACGGACGGAGCTCATCGATCTAAGTAAACTCATTCGACCAAGCAAATCGAACTAAGTAAACTCATCAGACCACACACATCGATCTAAGTAAACTCATTGGACCGAGCTCATCGATCTAAGTGAACTCATCAGACCAAGCTCATCAATCTAATTAAACTCATCAGACCAAGCCCTTAGATATAATTAAAGTCATCACACCAAGCTCATCAATCTAAGTAAACTCATCAGACCAAGCACATAGATGTAAGACAACTCATCCGAGAAAGCTTTTTGATCTAAGTAAAATCATCAGACCAAACCCTTCGATCTAAGTAAACTCATCAGACCAAGCCCTTCGATCTAAGTAAACTCATCAGACC
>NW_007755928.1:6962-7310 GCF_000696425.1 Galeopterus variegatus | reverse complement strand
AGCTCATCGATCTATTTAAACTCATCAAACAAAGCACATTGATCTAAGTGAGCTTAACAGATCAAGCACATCAATCTAAGTAAACTCGTCAGACCAAACACATCGATCTAAGTAAACTCAACAGACCGAGCTTATCGATCTAACTAAACTTATCAGACCAAGCACATTGATCTACGTAAACTCATCATACCAAGCTAATCGATCTAAGTAAACTCATAGGACAGAGCTAATTGATCTAACTAAACTCATCAGACCAAGCACATCGATATAAGTATACTCAACAGACCGATCTCATCCACCTAAGTAAACTCATCGGACCGAGCTCATTGAACAAATAAACTTATCAGA
>NW_007755928.1:0-206 GCF_000696425.1 Galeopterus variegatus | reverse complement strand
CAAGCTCATCGATTTAAGTAAACTCATCAGACCAAGCTCATTGATCTAAGTAAACTCATGAGACCAAGCTCATCGATTTAAGTAAACTCATCAGACCAAGCTCATCGATCTATTAAAACTCATGAGACCAAGCTCATCGATCTAAGTAAACTCATCCGACCAAGTTCATCGATCTAAGTAAACTCATCAGACCAAGCACATCGATC
>NW_007755927.1:6339-7310 GCF_000696425.1 Galeopterus variegatus | reverse complement strand
ATAAAAGCTGGTGAAAAATTACATCAATTTCCAATATTAATGTAGTACTTCATTTACCAGATAACCGTTAATTTGTAAACTTTTAATTTCTTTGTTCTAGTGTTCTAACGGAAGTCCAGAATTTCACTAAGTCCAGAAAAAGGAAAACTTGACTAAGGGAGATCTAAGAACTTAGACAAACAAAAGAAAGAGACTAACACCAGCTTTTAGGTGAATCTAATGCCTGTAAATCAATCAGGAATCACAAGAGGAATTTTTACCACAAACACATATTATTAAGGTACTTTCATAAGTCCTTAATAGTGTTTATGGAGTTGAACCTAGCTTAAGTAGGCAAAGCTTGCTAAATGTGTTTTCTCTCATGATAGTACCAGAGTATCTGATAAAAACTTCTCACTTATTAGGAAATAAGGGAATCAATCAAGACCTGATGTTATTTGTAACTTCTAAGGTAGATTTTACAGCAATCACTTAAGCTCAATACCCAGAATAAAGATATTCAATTCAAGCATTGGGAAAAAGATTTATAAATTACTCATACAAGTTATATATAATGCAAAAGAAAAAAAGAAAACCTGAGAATCTCTTATAAATTAAGAATAGAATATTTAAAATTAAAAAAATAACAATATGACGAAAATAATGAATCTGTAGTAAATCCTATATAAGCTGATTTGTCTACTTTATTTTATTTTAATTAGTATAAGTGAATAAACTGAGTTATAAAACTGGAGTTTCAAAACTACCTTTTTTATTTATATCCTTTTCAACAGGACAATGAAAATATATGAGAAATGATGTCATTTTTTATTATAAATCTAAACTGTTTTTTTTGCTACCATACAATAAAGCTGACATATTTCTTTTTCTTTTCTTATTTTTTTTTTTTTGTCCTTTTTTGAGACCTGCCGTACCGCGCTCAGCCAGTGAGCGCACCGGCCATCCCTATATAGGATCCAAACCCGCGGCGG
>NW_007755927.1:0-2035 GCF_000696425.1 Galeopterus variegatus | reverse complement strand
GATGGGTAGTTGCCAATGTGCTAAAGAGCTGACATCGACCAAAATTAATCACAATTTATCTCGCAAGCCTTCAATAAATCTAGAATTCTAAAATAGTCACATCAGACAGTTTCTTGTAATGTAATTGTTGTGTAAGAGGGGAAATTCCTAATGATTACTACTCTATCATCTGAGGAAGTAATCTTTTATAAACAAAAAATGAATTCAATAATATAAATGATGTCTAATGAGAATGTCAATATGAAGAAGCTAAAGGGCATTGCTTAATCTTTGAGAAAGTGAAGCATCTCAGTGATGTGATATTTATCACAATGTAGGTGGTGGACTCAGACATCAGGTAATATTTGACAGAGTGATAAGCCAAATGCATCACATCTGTCTAAAGAGTGAAAATAAATCTCAGAGACACCAAGATGGTGAGAGTAGTGTAAGGATCTGACATGGATATCACAGTAAAATTGCACATGGCTGAAATTGGGAATAAAAGAAACTGTGAGATGCTGTTAAAATAAAAAGACATTTTCTTATCTTTGCACAGTATAAATCACCCTGCAGACAGATCAACTATCAGAATACATGCATTTGAATCTGCTATCACTTTAGGAAAAAAAAAAAAATTAATATTAGTTGTTACCCTACAAATGTATATAAATTTACTTTTTGAATGACTTTTTAATTGCGCCGCCGTGCTTCCCAAGCAGCGCACTATCCAGTGCGCCACCAGGCCGGCCGTATAAATTTACTTTTTGAATGACTTTTTAATTGACAGTACATCAAATTTTAGAATTTCAGCAAAGTGGAATATAAAAGCTGGTGAAAAATTACATCAATTTCCAATATTAATGTAGTACTTCATTTACCAGAAAACCGTTAATTTCTAAACTTTTAATTTCTTTGTTCTAGTGTTCTAATGGAAGTCCAGAATTTCAGTAAGTCCAGAAAAAGGAAAAGTTGACTAAGGGAGATCTAAGAACTTAGACAAACAAAAGAAAGAGACTAACACCAGCTTTTCGGTGAATCTAATCCCTGTAAATCAATCAGGAATCACAAGAGGAATTTTTACCACAAACACATATTATTACGGTACTTTCATAAGTCCTTAATAGTGTTTATGGAGTTGAACCTAGCTTAAGTAGGCAAAGCTTGCTAAATATGTTTTCTCTCATGATAGTACCAGAGTATCTGATAAAAACTTCTCACTTATTAGGAAATAAGGGAATCAATCAAGACCTGATGTTATTTGTAACTTCTAAGGTAGATTTTACAGCAATCACTTAAGCTCAATACCCAGAATAAAGATATTCAATTCAAGCATTGGGAAAAAGATTTATAAATTACTCATACAAGTTATATATAATGGAAAAGAAAAAATGAAAACCTGAGAATCTCTTATAAATTAAGAATAGAATATTTAAAACTAAAAAAATAACAACATGATGAAAATAATGAATCTGTAGTAAATCCTATATAAGCTGATTTGTCTACTTTATTTTATTTTAATTAGTATAAGTGAATAAACAGAGTTATAAAACTGGAGTTTCAAAACTACCTTTTTTACTTATATCCTTTTCAACAGGACAATGAAAATATATGAGAAATGCTGTCATTTTTTATTATAAATCTAAACTGGTTTTTTTGCTACCATACAATAAAGCTGACATATTTCTTTATCTTTTCTTTTTTTTTTTGTCCTTTTTTGAGACCTGCCGTACCACGCTCAGCCAGTGAGCGCACCGGCCATCCCTATATAGGATCCAAACCCGTGGCAGGAGCGCTACTGTGCTCCCAGCACCGCACTCTCCTGAGTGTGCCACGGGCTCAGCCCAAGCTGACATACTTCTAATATTGATTTTATTTTTAGAGTATCTTTAAAAAGTGAACTTATACTAATATTCTTTTCAGATGTAAAGCTTCTCTTCTCTCCACATGTTTCCAAAGTTATTGAAAATTTGTTGTATCATTATGAAAACCCTTCAAGGTGATGAAAGAATCAAATTTTTAAAATCAATTGAAAACTTCAAGAAAATATTGCTCC
>NW_007755926.1:6431-7310 GCF_000696425.1 Galeopterus variegatus | reverse complement strand
AAAAAATCAAAGACACTGATTTAAAATTCACAGAAGATCTGAACAGGAAACTCTTGGAAAAGGAAATCCAACTGACCAATAAATATGAGAAAGCTGTTCGGCCTCACCAGTAAACAACAATTAGACACCATTCTTTTCTGCCCATCTGATTGGTAAAAATCTAGAAGGTTGATATAATGAAGTGTTGGTAAAAATAGGAGGCAAGGGTTCTCTTGATTTGGCCTCCTGGAAGCCATTCTCCTGCCTAACGGCAACTAGATTTTCTTTTGGAGAATTACACTCCCCAACTGTGTGCAATCTTGACAAAAATCAAGGTACTCTGTCCTTTCATTACAGAAGCCAAAGGGTCCCCTGGAGGCCGCTCCCAGCCTCCCCTCCCGCTCACCATGACCTGAGAACAGTCCTCTCCCAGGACTTGAGTGAAGCGAGACAAAGCCAAAAGCCAAGCTTGGGCTCCACTCACCCACCAGTGGCCCTCTGAGAGGCTGCAGAATGGGTGCTGCCATCAAGACTGCTTCTGACGGTCCAGAGACCAGGTCTTTGGTCTTCCTCTCCATCCTGTGAGCTGCCCCATAGCCTGCCAATAGCTCCCCTTTATGTGGAGTCTGCCAGAGCTGGTGTCTGTGTTTTAACCAGACTCCTTCCCAACTGATCTGCCCAGTGACCCAACAAGCCAATGTCTCCGAATCTGCCCCGGGGAAACCACATGAGCACACATTGCGAGACACTTGTGGCAGTAACGCTTGTGATGGCAAAAAATAGACACAGACTCTTAGGGTGAACCATATGAAAATGTTATTTTATAGGACAAAAGCACATTAATGTCAGCAATTTCAAATACTTCAACATCTCTCAGAAAACTGTTAAATGAGCAATGGG
>NW_007755926.1:0-1295 GCF_000696425.1 Galeopterus variegatus | reverse complement strand
ACACTGAGGGTTGCGATCCGTTGCCGGACATGGAAAAAGACAAAAAAAAAAAATAATAAAAAAAAAAAATAACTATGTTTAACAAGTGTCTTGACAATTTAACAGTTGGCCCGCACAAGCCAGCACAGACCAGCTGTAGCATACTGCTGGGCCTAGGAACTGGGATTTTTTTAAAGCTACTGTAGATTTTTCAGAATTGGGGAAACACAGCCTGGCCGTTTCACAAGTGAAGAAACTTGTTGAGCAAGGTGACACAGTTTGGATGAGGTCACATAGCAGTCATTAGCCTAACCAGGACAAGACCCCCAGCCTCAGAACCGCCAGCCTAGTGCTATTCCCATGGCTCAAAGTCCTGTGTCTACAATTTAGGTTGACAAGGAAAGTACAATGAGGAAAGAAACAAAGCACCTGAGGGACAAATGTCCGGGAGTCAGGTAGAGAGAGAGAAGGCAAGAGAAGACTGATCATTGACTCATCAACACAGAAGGACATCCAGACAGGGACTGTCTCTGGATTAGAAATAAATGAGTGCTAAGAAAGAGGAAGGCAGCTAATCCCATAGTGGTCAAGGAGAAAGAAAACTGAGAAAAAGATTCATCAAAAGGGAGGATGCTAGATTCATCAAAAGGGAAGTCAGCTGGCATGAGGACACATTCACCACAAAATGCTAGAGTGCAGTTTTTGTACATGATAAATTGAATGTAGACTTCCATAATTATGGAGTTTAAAACAAAACAAAAACAGAAGCAGAGGGACCAGAACATTCACCCAAGGACTTCAGCAGTGAAAAGGGGTATAAAATAAGACGCCAAGACCCAAGAGGGTGATAGAAGCAAAGCACACAAATGTATTTTGATTTCATCCCCATTAAGATGGTGGCCATGTGTCTGTTAGACAGCAAATGGAGAAGGTTGCTGGAAAGGGAGAATGGAGCCTCACTTTAGAGTTACATTACTACAGTCATCTTTCCTAAAATGTCTGCACCCTGTAATTTATCCTAACCACTGCCAGATTGAGTATCTCTAAATACCAGTCTCTCTCCAGTTCTAGAACAGCCATGACTTCAATTTCCTTCTGCAAGACCAAACATCTCTGCACCAGTTTAAAACCTTCCCTCCACCTTATTCCTCAGGTCCTCACCCTTTATCTGAGGTCTTATGCAGCCCATGCCTATTACCATCTCTGTGCTTTGGGTTGGGGATGGTGTTTGAAAATGTTATCATGCAATAATTAATATATTAAAAAGGCATGAAGAATAAAACAAACGCCTATGTTCCGTCACCCAGCTTAAAAAA
>NW_007755925.1:6479-7311 GCF_000696425.1 Galeopterus variegatus | reverse complement strand
GTGCTATTAAAGAATATGGAAAATAAGTGAAAAGAGAATGAGAATTAAAGATAGTAAGGGGAAAAAAAAGGAGAGACTTTATCTTTACTTGCTCAACTTCTCCCTGTTCTCTTAGAATCTAAAGAAAGTTCTTTTTTTTTTTTTAACACAGTTCTGTTTTTAAAATATTATAGAATCTGGAGGATAGAGAGAGGAAAAACTAAATGGGAAATGTAGGAGAAATGGAGGAGATAAAAGAAAGGTAGGAATCCTCAGGGATTGGGGCTTTGGAGAGAATTTTAGAGAGTTGGCAGGTAAGAGCCTCTGGAGCAATTTCTGGGCCTGGTTTGAGTGAGGAAAGGGTCTGTCGGAAAATGCTGTGCAGGATATAAGCTGGATCATATTTGGTTGTTTTTGAGAGACACAGACTCCGTGAGGAGACCAGGACACCTAAAGCGCTGATTTATTTCCAAGTTATAGGCTCAAATGTTAAAAGGCATCAACTCCAAACTCCTACCTACTTCAGGAAGTTGATCTACAGCATTTCTAACAGGAGGACACTAGAAAAGGTTCCCACCTGAGATGGAAAACGCAGGCTGAAATGAAGGCCGTTCTCTATGCACTAAGCCGGTTAGCTGGCATGGGGATACATTCACACAGAGGGAGCAACTTTTATTAAGTCCACCACACAGGGTGGCTTTTTCTAATACACACACAGTTTCATATAGATTGGCACAACCCTCAATCCAACCTCTGCTTAATTCTCCCAATGACTGACATTAACAGTCTTATAAAAATAACCGATTGCAATTTTCATACATTCTAATTGTTAGGACAGTTTTCTTAATAATTG
>NW_007755925.1:0-641 GCF_000696425.1 Galeopterus variegatus | reverse complement strand
AGGTAGTTAGTAGATTCATCATTGCAAAAATTTATCGTTTCTTTGTGATGAGAATATTTAAGCTCCTCTCTTCTAGACACTGGAGAACATACAATAAATTATTGTTAATTATAGATGTGTAGTGGTGTACTACTATACAACACTACAACTTATTTTTCCTGTCTAGTTGAAGTTTTTTTATTACAGATAACACTGGGATAAACACCTTTGGGCATATCCAGATTTCTGATAATTTCTTTGGAAGCAGAATTAATTATTAGGTTCCAAGTATCAAAGAGCCATTACTAATGATGCCATTTTTGTTGGTGGCTATTCTTCTCATGCTCCAATAAGGCTTCTCTGGATCAACATCTTATACAAGCCTAGATCTGTAATAAACCTATCTTTTGAGTGGTCTCACTCAACACTGTCATGTGTTAACTTCCACAGCACTTAATGATGTCTAGTCTTCTGGATCAATTGACTTTCCAGTAAAAATGTAGAACATTCATGCTTAGACTTTCCTGGATCCTTAAAGGCATGGGATATATTTTTCTTTCTAGCTTGTTTTCACCTGCTGGTTTACATTCCACAACTGACAACATAATTCAAATATGGGCTACCACTAATGTCTTGGTCCCCAAAACCACGTAATAATAATC
>NW_007755924.1:6068-7311 GCF_000696425.1 Galeopterus variegatus | reverse complement strand
TTTAATATCCAGCTATATTTTCTTGAAGTGCTCTCTATCACGCTTGACAGCAGTCAGCCCACCGCAAGCATTCTTTAAGACAATGCACGGCCACCTTGACAGGCTCTCATGGAGCCTTTTCTGGCAGGTCGCAGGAGACCTTTTTTTTTCCAGATGAAAATGCTGGAGCTCATAGTCGATCCCAGACCAATATAAAAGTCATATTTTCCACACCCTGGCTCGTTTCGTTTGTTACTCAAGAAGTTTCTGTGAATCTCATTGATCACAGAACAGACTGCTGGTATGGAGGCGGGATGATGCAGTACAAATAGCTTGAGAACAGGACATCACTGTGAATGTCCCGTAGGGGATGAGTTGCTTGCTACTCTCAGATCTGGTAGCGCTCTGCTCCCACCTTCTGTAGCTGAAGGTCAATCACAGCCGGGAGCACTTATAGGTATAATGTGGTCTCTCTTGCAGAAAAAAGGCTGGAAGAGGTTAGAGATGATTTTTTTCACTCTCGTTTTCTCGTAAATACTCCCTTTAATCCCCATTTAAAGTTTTAAACCCTAGCAGAGTAGCTCCAGCCTGAAGGGAAGGAGTAGGCAGACTGGCTGCGCACCTTTGCGTTGGTGGCAGTCGGCCCTGCCACCAGGGCTCACACCCCCATAGGCCGCATAGGCGGCCACCACCTTCGTCACCGTCCAGTGGGAAGTGTGAGCTTTCGGGGCTGTAGTGCATGCCTAGGGAACCTTCCTTGTCATTGTGAAGGGCTCAAAATGTGGCTACCTCTCTGCCTCTCGGAGTTAAGCCTGAAATTTTTCGGCTCTATTTTCTACAGGTCTTCGGGTCTTGCTTGCCAAGGTGGCACTCTCACCTTAGATGTTCTGTGTTCTGCTGTTTCAGTCCCTTCTGGGTTCTGCTTCATCTGGGACCATCCCCTGCTCCCTCTTCTTTCCTTACGTACAGCGTTACTACCCTGCTCATTTGGGGTTCCCAACCTAGCAGTTTTCTTTCCAGGGAAGGCGTTGTCCTTCTGGAAGAAATATCTTCTGAACCTTTCTGAAATCCTTGTGTTTAAATGACCATAATACTATCTGATCTTTCAATGTTTCTGTGTGGGTTTTGCGCTCACCCACAACTCAGAACCTCTGATGACTTCTTTCAGTTTTGAAGTTCTTCTTGCACCATTTGTCCAGTTTGGTTTTTTTTTTTTTTTAAAGATGACCGGTAAGGGGATCTCAACCCTTGACTTGGTGTTGTC
>NW_007755924.1:3140-4385 GCF_000696425.1 Galeopterus variegatus | reverse complement strand
TTTCTATTTTCTCACTGGAGTGTGAGGTCAGGTCATCAGCTGAGAGGAAGGGGCCTATATGAGAGAAACTAGGGAGGGGAAGGCTTGAAAAGAGAGGGCAGAATATGAAAGACATCTCTGAGAGTGGGAACTTACTAAGAAACTTGATAGATTGGAGGTTTCTTGTCATTAGTTTAAAATAAAATGCGTCATCTACTCTCTCTCCCTCCCTTCTTTCTCCTCTGATACTTGGGGCCCAGTGAGACAGGAGTCTAGGCAAGGCGGCTAGGCAACATTTGAAGTACTTTTTGAAGTATCCTCATATATATATAAAACTGTCAATAATGGGAGCTGGGTTTTCTTACTGTGAGAGAAGGGAGGAAGAAACATGGGAGAGGGAACGCTACCACAATGACCTGCTGTGGAAATCCAAGGGAGACTTTTTAGCTCTGGTTCCCCTTGACTTTGACAGATGTTGAACTTTCCTCCCTTCTTCAAATGCTCCTTCTTCATTTGCTTCTGTGACATCACATGTCCCTACCTGCTCCTGATCATTTATCCTGTCATTTCCTGTTTTTTTTTCTTCTCCTAAATATTGGTGCTCAGTAGGCTTTATCCATTGTTAGATTTTCTTCCTACACGTCTTCCCTGGGCATCACTCATTCTCATGGCTTCAATTAAATCTATACGCAAGTGATTCCCAAAACATTATCTCCATCCCAGATCTCTCTCCTGAGCTCCAGACTCCAATATATTTCTCTGCTGGTCATCTCCATTGAGATGTCCAACAGGTTATGATTCAACATGCCAAAATTTAAACTGTTTTCTACTCCAACCTCCTGCTGGATTCTCCATGTTAGTGAACAGTATCATCACTTGATCGCCCAAGGGAGAAACATGGGCATGAGCATGGCCTTTGCTGTTCCCTCCACACTTCACTGTCCTTGACCTGGTTCAGACTAACCATGTCTCTTCCCTGGACCCTGAGACAGCCTCCTGCCTGGTCTTTCTGCTTTTGGTTTTTACTTTGCCCACCCATAATCCCCAAACTTCAAGTTTCATGTAACAAAGTATACAGAGCACACAGCGGGCTGTTTCAGGAGTGGCCTACTGCCTTCGCCTTGTTTCCTTGACTCATCAGGCACAAGTCCTTCAGTCTAAGCTCTTGGGAACACTGCCTTGTAGTCACCCCTCCCTCTGTTATGATGAAAACTCCTTCCCATTGGTTTCTTTTTTTTTTTTTTTTTTTTTTTTTTTTTTTTTTTT
>NW_007755924.1:0-492 GCF_000696425.1 Galeopterus variegatus | reverse complement strand
GAGGCCCTGCAGCTAGCTATCCTTGCCACTTTGGATCAACCAAGGAAAGATACACATTCATTCACTCACTCCATAAATACATACTGAGCACCCGCAGGCAGTGTACAGAAAACAGCAAGCAGAGAGACCCAGTCCTGCCTTTGTGGAGCTTATGCTCTACCAAAGGATACAGACATCAAAAACTTAAATTTTTAGGGCCAAACCCGTGGCTCACTCGGGAGAGTGCAGCACTGGGGGCACAGCAGTGCTTGGAGTGCCGAGGCCGTAGGTTCGGATCCTATATAGGGATGGACGGTGTGCTCACTGGCTGAGCGCGATGTGGGCGACACCAAGCCAAGGGTTGTGATCCCCTTATCGGTCACAAAATAAAAACTTAATTTTTTTTTTTTTTTAAAGACGACCGGTAAGGGGGTCTCAACCCTTGGCTTGGCGTTGTCAGCACCAGGCTCAGCCAGTGAGCAAACCAGCCATCCCTATATAGGATCCGAACCC
>NW_007755923.1:5992-6397 GCF_000696425.1 Galeopterus variegatus | reverse complement strand
AATGTGCTTGGTCTGATGAGTTTACTTAGATCAATGTGCTTGGTCTGATGAGTTTACTTAGATCGATGAGCTCGGTCTGATGAGTTTACTTAGACTGATGAGCTCGGTGTGATCAGTTTACTTAGATCAATGTGCTGGGTCTGATGAGTTGACATAGATTGATGTGCTTGGTCTGATGAGTTTACTTAGATCAATGTGCTTGGTCTGATGAGTTTACTTAGATCGATGAACTTGGGGAGATGAGTTTACTTAGATCGATTAGCTTGCTCTGATGAGTTTACTTAGGTTGATATGCTTTGTCTGATGAGTTTACTTAGATCGACTGGCTTGGTCTCGTGAGTTTACTTAGATCGATTAGCTTAGTCCGATGAGGTTACTTAGATCGATGAGCTTGGTCTTATTAGA
>NW_007755923.1:2590-4432 GCF_000696425.1 Galeopterus variegatus | reverse complement strand
TAGATCGATGAGCTTGGTCTGATGAGTTTACTTAGATCGATGAGCATGGTCAGATGAGTTTACTTAGATCTATTAGCTCTGTCCAGTGAGTTTATTAGAACGATTAACTTGGTTGTATGAGTTAACTTAGATCGATGAGCTTGGTCTGATGAGTTTACTTAGATCGATGAGCATGGTCAGATGAGTTTACTTAGATCTATTAGCTCTGTCCAGTGAGTTTATTAGACCGATTAGCTTGGTTGTATGAGTTTACTTAGATCGATGAGCTTGGTCTGATGAGTTTACTTAGATTGATGAGCTTGGTCTGATGAGTTCACTTAGATCTATGTGCTTGCTCTGTTGAATTTGCATAGATCGATGAGCTCGGTCTGATGAGTTTACTTAGATCTATGAGCTTGGTGTGATGAGTTTACTTAGATGGGTGTACTTGGTGTGATGAGTTTACTTAGATCGATATGTTTCGTCTGATGTGTTTACTTAGATCAATGTGCTTGGTCTTATGCGTTTACTTCGATCGATGAGCTTGGTGTCATGAGTTTACTTAGATAAATGGGCTTGGTCTGATGAGTTTACTTAGATTGATTAGATTGCTCTGATGAGTTCACTTAGATCGATGATCTTGGTCTGATGAGTTTACTTAGATCGATGATGAGTTTACTTAGATCAATGAGCTTGGTGTGATGAGTTTACTTAGATCGATGGGCTGGGTTTGATGAGTTTACTTAGAACGATTAGCCTGCTCTGATTAGTTTCCGTAGATCGATGAGCTTCATCTGATGAGTTTACTTAGATATTTGAGCTCGGTCTGATGAGTTTACTTTGATTGATGTGCTTTCTCTGTTGAGTTTACTTAGATCGATGAGCTCGGTCTGATGAGTTCACTTAGATCGATGAGCTTGGTGTGATGAGTTTACTTAGATCGATGAGCTTGGTATGATGAGTTTACTTAGATCGATTGGCTGGGTCTGATGAGTTTACCTTGATCGATGAGCTTGGTCTGACAAGTTTTGCTAGATCGATTAGCTTGGTCTGACTAGTGTTCCCAGACTGATTACATTGGTCTGAATACTTTTACTAGATCAATTAACTTGGTCTGATTATTTTTCCTAGATCGATAGGCTTGGTCTCATTAGTTTTCCTAGATCGACTACCTTTGTCTGATTAGTTGTCCTAGATCAATTTTGGGTCAGAATAGTTTTCCTAGATGGATTAGTTGGGTCTGATAAGTTTTCCTAGATTGAGTAGTTGGGTCTGATTAGATTTCGAAGATGGATTAGTTGGTTCTGATTAGTTTTCCTAGATCGACTCGCTTGGTCTGATTAGTTTTCCGAGATTGATAATCTTTGACTGGTTAGTTTTCTTAGATGGATTAGCTTGGTCTGATTAGTTTTCCTAGATTGATTAGCTTGGTCTGATTAGTTTTCCTAGATCGATTAGCTTGGTCTGATTAGTTTTTCTAGATCCATTGGCTGGGTCTGATGAGTTTACCTAGATCGATGAGCTTGGTCTGATAAGTTTTGCTAGATCGATTAGCTTGGTCTGATTAGTTTTCCCAGACTGATTACATTGGTCTGAATACTTTTACTAGATCAATTAGCTTGGTCTGATTATTTTTCCTCGATCGATAGGCTTGGTCTCATTAGTTTCCCTAGATCGATTAACTTTGTCTGATTAGTTGTCCTAGATCAATTTTTTGGGTCTGAATAGTTTTCCTAGATCGACTAGCTTGGTCTGATTAGTTTTCCGAGATCGATAATCTTTGACTGGTTAGTTTTCTTAGATGGATTAGCTTGGTCTGATTATTTTTCCTAGATTGATTAGTTTGGTCTGATTAGTTTTCCT
>NW_007755923.1:0-451 GCF_000696425.1 Galeopterus variegatus | reverse complement strand
TTGGTCTGATGAGTTTACTTAGATCGATTCCTTCGTCGGATGAGTTTACTTTGATCAATTACCTTGGTTCGATGAGTTTACTTAGATCGATGAGCTTGGTCTGATTAATTTACTTCGATCAATAGGCTTGGTGTCATGAGTTTACTTAGATCGATTAGCTTGCTCTGAATAGTTTATTTGATCGATTAGCTTGGTCTGATTAGTTTTCCTAGATTGATTACATTGGTCTGATTACTTTTACTAGATCAATTAGCTTGGTCTGATTATTTTTCCTAGATCGATTGTCTTGGTCTCATTCGTTTCCCTAGATCGAGTAAATTTGTCTGATTAGTTTTCCTTGGTCAATTTGATGGGTCTGAGTAGATTTCCTAGATCGATTATTAGGGTCTTATAAGTTTTCCTAGATTGAGTAGTTGGGTCTGATTAGTTTTCCAAGATGGATTAGTTGTGT
>NW_007755922.1:5983-7312 GCF_000696425.1 Galeopterus variegatus | reverse complement strand
ATGATCTCATCGTAAGGGGTTCTGTAGATGTCAGGAGGATAGAAACCTCAAAAGAGTGGGGAAAAAAAAGATGTTTTCATTAGAAGGGGTACTTAAGGCTCTTGTGTAGTCATATTATTAGACATTTTAAAAGCTCATTTGTCTGTCCTAAGTATGGGAACATAGCACCTGAGTCATTTTAAATTGCCACACTTGTGAAAGAACCATTGTCCTAAAAAGGAGCTTGAATAAAAGCCTGCCAGGTTAAGCCTTTCTTGGAACTCATTTGGAGTTCTGTTAAGTCACAGAACTTTCTGAAATTCTGGGTAAATACTGTACTTTTAAAGGTTAATTTTTTTCAACAGTAGCAGGTCATGCAGTTTTGGAATAATCTGTTAGTTGACTTTCTGAACTCTTAATTTTTACTTGAATCTATTACTCATTTTCTCTCTTTCTCTTTTTCTAATGTAAAAAAATAATTGCAATACTAATAAAGGTTTTTACAGCATCCCACAAAAGGTTAGCAAAATCATTAGATAACGAGTTATATTAATGAAGAGAAAACACTGTTGTTGTCTAATATATTTTTGGATTCCCTTTATATTTTTCCTTTCATGTAAATTATTAAATATCCACATTTAATTAAAGTAGGAAAATTTTGTCAGGGGGAGAAAGAAAAATAGAACAACAAACAAGAATAGCAAACTGATGCGATCAGCAGAATACTCTCGAATTCCAGAAAGCTCTGGGCAAAATAAGGAAATCGGAGACAAATAATATTCAGGAAGAGATGTGCTGAATACTGCAAAATATTTTAGGAATGGGTTTGTCAGTATTATGACCAATAGTGACACTTTATAACAGATTTCAGCTTTAAAATGGATCTTTATTTTTGATGTTACTATGACACTGTTTTCTAAGAGGCCTTGGTGTTGAAAGACTAAAAATCAGTAACACAGGTAATAGCTATGTTCCAAAATCAAATTTTAAAATACAGAAAATAAAACTTCTGAGTATCTATCAGGTCAATGACCATGTTTAAGTTAATGTTTCTCAGACTAGATTATTGAGACATCATTTCTTTCATCATATGTCTCTTTGAATTTATCTCGAGAGGTTAAAAATCACTGTTTATTCAACCTGAGACAGAATACAAAATAAAATTAAAAAAATAAAGAATAAAAATCAGTATTTAAAAAATTAGTGGAAATAATTTAATACTTGAAGTGATACATAATTTTTGAAGGTGTAATACTATATTATCTGATAGTGAATTTATTATTATAATAATTGGCAAATGCCACAAAACCAATTAAAAAATTACTTAATTGTCTCCCATACATTTTTTTT
>NW_007755922.1:0-856 GCF_000696425.1 Galeopterus variegatus | reverse complement strand
CTTTACTCAAGAAAGTCTTATATAGAGAAAAAAAAAAGCCATGTTTTTATTACTATTAACATCTGTCACTGTCTTATTTTTCATTTTTTGCTTTGCCTTTTACCAGGACACATATTGGGAATCTCTCTACCCAACAAAGTCAAAAGTGAGAAAAACAAACAAAAAAACCTTTTTGAATTTAGTTGGATTCTCTTTTATTCCTTCCAGTTGTGCAGGCATGGACATAGGGTAGATATTAGATAGAAATATTCTGACGTTAAGTACTCAGAATTCTGACTTATTTTCTGTAATACTGAAGTATCCCCACAATTTCTTACAGATTCAGCTGAGTAATTACTACAGATTTGGTTACAACCCAAGTCACTTTAGTACTTTACAAAAAGTGAGATGCTTCGGGCAAGATTATCAGCATGAGAATAAATGAGTTAGCAAGCATTAATAAACCTGGAGAACAACAGTGCTAAATGTTTTATGCCTCATTTGAGTATGTGCCACTGCAGAAAATTGAATGAACAGCTTTTTGGTTATGAATGCTGAAAGTAAATTTTTTTAGCATTGTTTTGCATTTCTTTTGGTGACAGTCTTGTCAAAATGAACATTTTTTTAGAGCTTAGCAGTGTATATAAAAACCTCAGTCACCCTTCCTATCTACCTTTCTTCTCTCAAGATGAACTATTCAACCATTAAGCATTTACTGAAAGCCAATTCTGTACCAGAGTTAGGGTTACATTGTGCTCAGACTTAGGGTAACAACAGTGAAAGGGAATTATGTCATATACTTTAGAAAGGCACCAAGTCCATTATTGGTTCTGAGACAATATTTAGCATTCATGTTTTGTTAGATTCTTGAACTATG
>NW_007755921.1:6065-7312 GCF_000696425.1 Galeopterus variegatus | reverse complement strand
AGTAGAAGTTGCTTTGCTTAAAAGTTATGATCAATGTAGGTGATCGACACTATACTTAGAAACAATAGTTTCAGAGAAATACAGCTGTGTGTGCTTCTGTTTTTTTCAAGGAAAAGAAAGTAGTTTTATCTCAAAGCAGCAGTACTCAGATTAGGTTTGGGGGAGGATTTGTTGGTTGGTTTGTTGAAACCTCTTTACACTCTTCAAACATATTGAGAACACAAAAAAGTTTTTTTTTGTGGATTGTTACTTTTTTTTTTTTTTTTGGCACCTGCCAGTTCTGGGATATTACTTATTATAAGGGCACACTCTAACTGAGTTAACCAGCTAGACTGGTAATAGCTATTGATATTTACTATATTAGAACTTGAAATAGAACTCTTTAGAGCTCATTTAATGATTTATTTGAAAACAGCAACAATGAATGGATTACAATGAATAGATCTCAGCAGCATTATGAAATCAGTTCTGACCTCATGGATTCCTTGAGATAGGTCCTAATGTAAAGGGTCAGTTTATTGTAGAGTATGAACGAGCATAATGAAGGATTTGAAGTGAATTTTATTTGCTTTGGTTTATAATACCTGAGTCTGAAATGTGCTAAACACTATGAAATGTGTTACAAATCTTAATAAAGGTTTGCTTTTATAACACTATGCATTTTATCATATAAAAGTATATATAATGTATAATATTATATAGTATGAGATGTCTTCAAAAATTTCATGAAAGATTCATATCATTTTTCAATTCTGATTTTCCATGAACTTTTTGAAGTACCCTCATATATAACAAATAGAGAAGGCATCTTTTGCATTTTAACACTATGAAATATGTTAAAATCTTAGAAAAGTTTAATTTTGATGGCCTTGTTTCTCTAGTTTACTGTTTGTTGCTCTTCACCTACAATATGAAGGTTTATTCTTTCTTTCTATGTTATTTGCCTAGATAGCAAAGATTCTGCATTGAGGCATCCATGCTTGCCCAGCCGTGCCCAGCCCTGTTATTGTGCTTACCCAGCTGCACCCTGCCCTGCCAGACACTGCTGCAACAGAATTTTCCACCCTGAGACAGAGTCATAGCCATATAAGTTTACCCTCTACCCTGCTGTAAAACCCAGAAGAAATGTGCCATAAAAGAAACTGCCCTGCTGTGTTCAGGGCTCAGCCTTTGTGACACAAGTCCGCTGAGCTGCTGCCGGCATCAGTAAACTCTGCTTCCTGACTCAAGCCTTGGTGTCCTACCTC
>NW_007755921.1:0-503 GCF_000696425.1 Galeopterus variegatus | reverse complement strand
ATCCAAGAGAAGATGGAGCCTCACACATAATGGGGACACGTTCTCTGGGCAGCACAGACAGGTGCCTGCAGCGAGCTCCAGCAGGGCTTGGGCGGGTGCCCCAGCTTTCCTCTGCACCCAGCCCTCAGCGCTCTCAGTCTCTGCCCAGGAGGGAGAGCCAGGAGGTGGCCTGTCTGCCGGGTGGCTCCCAGGACATCCACTAAAAGGCAGCTAATTCTCAGAGAGCTATAGGGCGCCAGATACCTGCTTTCACTGTGCCTTCATATGAGACTGGCCTCAACGGCCTCCAGAGCAGAGAACACAAGGGAGAAACCACACAAGCACACACATCCCACATGCACACCACTCATCGCACATCTACACACAACATATACACACATACGCACACCACACATCACACATCACTGTGAGGAAAATGGGGTTAGTTTAGTCAGGCCCTCTTGCCTCATATCCAACTGGGTATGATTCACCACATCCATTGTAAACAAGTTACATAAGAGTAG
>NW_007755920.1:5909-7312 GCF_000696425.1 Galeopterus variegatus | reverse complement strand
CTAAGCCCTCACCAGCATCTAGGTTTCTACAGATGAAGACTATAAGGCAAAATGTCTTATATGTGTTAACTTTATTTTATGTCCAGCTACTCTAAAAAGCTGCTTTGTTGTGTTTTATGACAAGATAGAAATACTTTTATTCATTTACTAGCCAGGACCAGAATTTCTCTTAGAAAAAGAACTACATTTGTTTGGACATTTTCCTTGATAAATTCTCAGAGTAGAATAAGAGATCTCAAGAAGTCCAGGCAAGGCAGAATGCTCTCCTGGTCAGCTGTCCTTATCGCAGACACTTTCCACGATTTGGCTCTTTGGTTTGTCTGCTTTACCCCCCATTACCTAGAAGGAGGCTGCCTCACAGCAGACACTTGAGAAACAGTTGTTAAGTAAATGAGTGGGTGACAGAATGAATTAGCACATGAATACATACATATTTTTCATCCACACAAAGCCCCACAAGGTATTGTCATTTTTATTTTAAAGATAAACANCATATTTTTCATCCACACAAAGCCCCACAAGGTATTGTCATTTTTATTTTAAAGATAAACACAGTGAGACTCAGAAGGGATAGATATTTGCCCTAAGCCATGTCGTAGCTGGGAGATAATAGACCAAGAATCCACACTGGACCAGCCTGACTCTCCATTTCAGACTGTTTCCTCCAGTGACTCATCCACAACACTCCAGACCCTTTAGAACCTGGACCACTCATCTCCAGCCTCAGGACTCACCACTCCACAAATTCTGAACAGGAGTCCCAGGTTTGCTGCTTTAGAAATACTCCAGAATTCTCATTCCTGCTTTCCCCCTTACACATGCTGTCCAATGTACCGGAACGTCCTTCCTCCTTCTTCCCCTGCACATGTGTCAGGCAAAATCAGCTCCAAACCCATTTGCTACCCAAACCTTCCACCCCAGCTCTCCCACACTCTACACCTAGTTAGGGGTGTTCTTGGTACACCCAGGCTTTTATTTTTGTTTTTTTACACTATTTATTGGCAGTCAACTAAGAGCCAGTACTCTTATCTTGATAAATTATGAAATAGATCTGCTACCCTTCCTTCTTCCTGAGTCCCCTCTTCCCTCTCTATTAAGCCTGCAATTTCCTAGACATTAACTGGACACTAAATATAGAACAGCAGATTATCACTATGAAAATATAGGAAAATTAAATTTTAAAAAAGCTTACTCGAACTGTAATGCTTACTGGCACACACACAAAAAATGCTAGTTTTGGAAGGAGGGAAGAGAAAAGGAGAGAAGGAGAGAAGATGTGCATCCCATAAGGAAAATCCTATTGGTACATGTGATGATCTGAAGCCTGTGTACTATCCAGGAAAGCGACTAGAAATTAATCACGTTTGCATTTCCAAAATCAAGTGCAATGTTCCAACGTAGAA
>NW_007755920.1:2976-4148 GCF_000696425.1 Galeopterus variegatus | reverse complement strand
CTTGACCTTGGATTTCCCAGCCAGAACTGTGAGAAATGAATGCCTGCTGTTCACAAGCTACTCAGTCTTTGATATTTTATTACAGTGGCCTGAAAAGACTGTGACACCACTGTTAGTGTCATTTTCAGTCCCAGCACTGTCAGAGTGTGGGTTATATCAGCACAGGGACAATCTACCTTCTCTGCAGGCAGCATGCTGCATAACACAGGCGTCTCTCTCTCCCAAAGCATGCGCGTGGTCTTTCTTCATTTCATTCTAAATATATTTAGCTGACTTTAGGTAATAAAAATTTTTTTCCTCTGCAAATAAATAAGAAATACGCAGTGATCGTCAAGGAGCTTATACCTCAGCACACAGTGGGAAGAGCAGCTTTACACGCTGGTGTTTCCTGTGAACACCAACCGCTGCATTTCCCGCTCTGCTGACACTCCTAACACCCCTCACCCCACCGCACTCTCCATCCCTCCTTCATCCTTCCCACTGCTTTTCATCTCGGGAGCATACAACCCCCACTCCAGGTTTTCATTCACGCTTCTGTCTCCACATCTTTCTCCAGGGAAAGCTACTGCAGGGCTGGATCCAGCTGTGGCCATTGAGCGGGCATCTCGTGACCTCTAGAACTGTGCCCCGGTGCCTGCCTTTCCACCTGCCACCTCAAGACACCCGGAACTTTGGGCACAACAACGTGCCTGCCATCCCCACTTCCTGTGCTTCTTTCATGACTGCACCCCAATNTTTTTAATTCAAAATTGTTCTCAAGCTCCAAGCTTTCTTTCAGGGAATAAAGTAAGTCTTGCGTGTTTTAGATAAAACAGAGTGGTCAATCCCATCTGTAGCATGACAAGAAATTGATCAAATCCACCTGCTATGGTCTGAATGTTCGTGTCCCCCCAAAATTCATATGTTGATTCCTAACCCCAAGGTGATGGCATGAGGTGGGGCCTTTGGGAGGTGACTAGGTCATGAGGGTGGAGCCCTCATGAAAGGGATCAGTGCTCTTGTAAATGAGACCCTGGAGGGCTCTCTTTCTTCACCTAGTGAGGATACACCAAGGAGGTGCCATCTGTGAAGCAGGAAGCAGGCCCCCGGCAGACACTAAACCTTCTGGTGTCTTGACCTTGGATTTCCCAGCCAGAACTGTGAGAAATGAATGCCTGCTGTTCACAAGCTAC
>NW_007755920.1:0-1189 GCF_000696425.1 Galeopterus variegatus | reverse complement strand
TTAGCACCCTACCTCCCAAACCAAACACAATCAGGAGCCTGTGGCAGAAGAGCACCTTAATGCAGTCTACACAGGTCAGCCTCCTGATTCACACAAGGGTGGCGGGTGGTCTGGAGGAGCAAATGAAAAACACCCAACACAGTGACTAAAACTGGGGACGGAAATGGACTCCCCATAGCAATAACCCAGGTAACCACACAAATGCTTTTGATTTTATTTAGTTATCATAGAAGCTGCCCTCCTGGTGGACTGTTTCTGTCAATTACAACAATTATTAGTCTTTCCAGTGTTAATGACATGTGCATGTGTGCGTTCTCTTCACTGGTTAGTGGTCTTTACATGTCAGAATATTCTGAGAAGTCCCATCCACATCTACTGAGCCCAAATCCCCCAAAGTGGCATAGCAATGATTATATTTTTCCAAGGCATCCCAGGCTATTTAGAGGAGTATAATGGTTGATAAACACCCCTACGAGTTCTCAGAGCTTAATTCAATTTGATTTGTCTTGACAGTAGAATGCTCAGCAGGATACATTGAGGGCCTACCTCGTAGCACTTAAAACCTATTGTTGAGTTGAGCTAAAACAGGAGAACTCAATGTGTGATCAAGTATTTTCAATAGAAAAGACATAATTGAGTTCAATAATTGAAGTTTAAGAAATCATTCAGTTCACCAAGAGAAAATAATCCAAACATTTATGACTGGTAACTCTGTACTAAATTACCAATGGCCTCCACAATCTCCCAAGGCCTTCCTGACCCAGACTCTGAGAATACTGAGAAAAAGATGATTGGATAGTTATTTGATTGCCACAACTCTTAAAATTTGTTTTAAGCGACAAGCTTGTGTAACTGAGTTTCAGGTCAAGAGAGGCATTTTTGAACACTGTGGTAGGTGCAGGTTAAATCCCTGAAAACTCCATCACAGAACTTCCTAACTGAGCACGTGGTCTGCTGAGCTGACAACACAAGAAAGTTGACAAATGAGGAACATCTCATCTGATCTAAGAATGCCCCACAGGGATCCTCAGGGGGAGGAAAGGAGCACTTCCTTTCCAGATCTACAGGGAGGATGTAAGCAGCGTCCAACAGTCTCCCCAGCTCTGTCCAAGGAGCACCTCCGGCCCTAGCCCTTCACTGCAACCACAACCCAGGCTCTGATAAAAATCCAGACCATTCTGAGTCCCAT
>NW_007755919.1:6167-7313 GCF_000696425.1 Galeopterus variegatus | reverse complement strand
GAAGAAAACTTAAAAAAAAAGAAGCAACACAACCCCATAATTATTATCTTCAGAGAAATAGAAAATATACTGATTTCATCAAAAACACAAGGACAGAATGCAATTTCAAAAACAAAAAGAGGAACCACCATGTTTATTGCATCACTGTTTTCCTTGGTGGTGATTTGGAAGGGGCTGGGGTCTGCTGCTGAGAGGGTGGACAGTGAAGCCGAGAGATATACAGTCGGGAGACCAGTGGGTAGATGGAGGGACAGACAGGATCTGCAGGGAACAACATGGGCGGATCTTCCAAAGTGCATTGTAATAGCCAAAAAGTGGAAACAGCCCAAAAGTCGATCAACCGATGGACGGATAATAGATATGTGGTCCATCCCCGCTGTGGACTGTAGTCCAGCCACACAAGGACCGAAGCGCTGACCTGTGCGCCAACACAGGTGAACCTTGAGAACATTTTGCTCAATGAAAGAAGCCACACCCAGAAGTCACATGGCGTACGCTTCCACTCGTGTGAAATATGCCAGTTCCCCACTATCCATGGTGTTGCTTTCCATGGTTTCATTTGTCCACGGTCAACCGTGCTCTGAAAGTGTTAACTACATCACTCCTCTAGCACTTTGGAGCCATTATTAAGCAAAATAAGGGTTACTTGCACACAAACACTGGAATAGCCTGACTTTCAATCTGATAATCAAGACGGCTACTATGTGACTGGCAGTAATCCGGGCTGGACGGAGATTTCAGCATGTTACTCAGAATGGCATGCAATTTCAAAGTTATAAATTGTTTATTTCTGGAATTTTCCATTTACGTAGGCATTTTATCAGCGCACATCATCACAAGAAAAAGAAGGATAAGTTCAATACAATGAGATATTTTGAGAGACTTTTTATTTACATAACTTTTATTACAGTTATTGTTATAATTGTTCTATTTTACTATCAGTTATTGTTAATCTCCTACTGTGCCTAATTTGTAAATGAAACTTTGTCATAGGTATGTGTGTATAGGAAAAAGCAGCATATATAGGATTGGTACCATCCACAGTTCCAGGCAAACACTGGGGGTCTTGAAATGTATCCCCCAGTGATAAAGGGGAGGGGGACTCCTGTATCCAGAACAGGCAAATCCAGGGACATAAAATAGATT
>NW_007755919.1:0-403 GCF_000696425.1 Galeopterus variegatus | reverse complement strand
AAAAAAAAAAAGAAGAAGAAGTTTTGAGGTACAAATAGATATGGTTGGTTATTTTGCTTTGGGTTTCACATCTTAAGATACCACCAAGAAACTTCCTTTATAAAGTTCACAAAGACGAAATGTGATTTACTAGTTCTACAGGTGTGCAGTCGAGCTAGGCATCTATAATTAACAATAATTTATTGCATGTTATCAAATGGCTAGACAAGAGGAGCTTTAAATGTTCTCATCATGAAGAAATGATAAATTTTACAGTGATGAATTTGCTAACTACCCTGATTTGATCACTATATGTTGTATACATGCACTGAAATATAACTGCACCACAAATATGTATAATCAGTATGTTCCAATAAAAAATGTAAATTAAAATAAGAAATAAAATCATCAGAACATAAGGGTA
>NW_007755918.1:6754-7313 GCF_000696425.1 Galeopterus variegatus | reverse complement strand
TGGAGATTGGAAGTCTAAAATCAAGGTGTCCTCAGGGCCGTGCTCCTTCTGAAGGCTTTAAGGGAAGAGGGCTCCCTTGCCCTTTCCTGGCTCTGGTGATTGCCAGCAATCCTTGCCTTTCCTTGGGTTGTAGACACATTACTCCAGTCTTTGCCTTGGTCATCACATGACGTTCAATCTGTGTATGTCTGTATCTTCAAATCTCTCTCTCCTTATAGGGACACTAGGCATTGGATTTAGGGACTACTATAATCCAGTATAACCTCATCCTAAATATATTATATCTGCAAAGACCCTATTACCATAAAAGGTCAGATTTACTAGTCCTAAGAGTTAGGACTTCAACATATTTTCTTGAGGGACATAGTTCAACCCATAAAGATACGTATAAACATAATTTTTCATGCCAAACTTTATGGTAAAAATGGCTAACATGCAATTCTTGATCAAGATTTTCTATTGATAATCTCTTTAAATGATTGAGTTTATATTGAAGAGAAAAAGAGTTTGCACAAGTAGGTGGTAGGAAAATTAAACCATTACAAATTAACCATTAAAA
>NW_007755918.1:0-1408 GCF_000696425.1 Galeopterus variegatus | reverse complement strand
AGTGCGCCACCGGGCCGGCCCCAAGATTAATTTCTAATACAAAGATTTCTAAATCCAAAGTGCATAGTGAAGTTCAGTGACATGTGGTAGATAAGTAGGTATTTTTGTTTGTTTTGTTTTACTAGAACACAAATTTATACCTTGTTGCTATCTGAATGTACATTCAAGCCTATATTGGAATGCATATAGTATGATACCTTAGCCATTTCCCAAGTTAACTTAGACCGTAAGTATATAAAATGCAAAAGCAAAAGCTTTAAAATTGCTTTTTGTCAAACAACACAGTTTTTGTATACACCATTGTGTGGCATACATGCCATTTGTCAAATAGCTTCAATTTATCAAGCAATGAAATGGAAAACTCACTTTCATGCCAAAGTGTCATCATAACGTGGGTTACTCAGAGGAAAGAGGGGAGTATCAGAGCTCCAGAAAGAGGTTTCTGCAGAGAGTATTCCATGTGAAATTTTGCTTTCCCTGGTATACAGTAAAATCATGGAAGTCTATAAATGAACATTGTCATTAGGTAAGTGAAATGACTGTTTTAAAGTACTTTTCATGCTTCTTCACATAATGAAAATCAGGAAACTCAGAGTTCACCATCTCCTGATTTATGCCTCTTCAGTTCATTGCCGTGCATAAATATATCTCGCCATCAATTTTGAACAAAAGCCAAAAGGCCCAAAACTTCACAGAATGATAATACATATCCACTGCACCCTCAACCTATGGCTCTTTTGCTCAAATCTGCTTGTTATTCAGGTCATAGTTTACCTTTATTGTTCTCCACAATTACTCTAAAGTAACAGCATCAGTCATGAAACAAATGCATAGATCAACGAATATCTGAACTAGAACAAACCTGAGGTATTACGTACCTCTCCCTTTCTTTACAGATGGAATATTGAAAGCTGAAGTGGGTTTTTGCCTTAATGCCTTTGTGAATTCATCTCATTAGAAGTAAGATTGGCATTGGGATCATAGATGAGTCCCTTATCCCAGGTCATTTTCCCCATTCCCCCAGGACATTGTGACTGCTTTTGCGTGGGGCTGAAGATGGGATAAACCAACATATGGTCTACTTTTACTATTATTATTATCTTAATAAATTTTATTGTGCATATTTGAGGTTTACAACATGATGTTACGTGATACATACAGATAGTACAACAGTTACTATAGAGAAGCAGATTCACATATATGTCATCTCACGTTTTTTTCTGTGTGTGACAAGAATAGCTAAAATCTACTTATTTAACAAAAATTCCTAAAACAACACAATTTTATTAACTATAGTTCTCATGTTGTATGCTTTTCTTTATCTCTATTTACAGGAAGGGATTCTAAAAAGGAATCTACAGAATGTTTTTATTGTGTTTAATTGATAAGACATGCATGGTAAGATCAC
>NW_007755917.1:6727-7313 GCF_000696425.1 Galeopterus variegatus | reverse complement strand
AAATTCACAGCAATGACGAGATAAACACTTTGATTCTCTGCATGCTATCTAATGCATTGGAAAATTGAGAACCCAATTGTTCTATTCCATAGAAATCTTTTTTTTTCTTTTTCTTTTGTTCTTTTTTTGGGCACCCGGCTGTTATAGGGATCGGAACCCTAGACCATGGTGTTATAATACTGTGCTCTCACCACCTGAGATAAACAGTCAGTCCTCCATAAGAATTTCAAAGACCACCTTCCTTCCAAAATACAGAGGTTTTCTAATTTGTTGATGTCAGCATTTGCTTACAGACTGAACATTTATCTGAATATATGATGAAACTTGTATTATTAATTCAGAAATTCTTATTTGTGTAGAACATTCTGACTCATTCAGGATATCTCTGTGGAAGCTTATTTCCATCGTGAGGGCTAAGATGGGCAATGAGCTAGGCAGGGGGAGTTGAGCAGAAACTGTTTGGATTTGCAGTGTGTCCAATTAAGTGTTTCTAAGCGGAAAACATTATTATAGCTGCTCTTCTTTAGTCTTTGTAGTTTAAAGACAAAGTAGAGAGCTTGTTTTAAAGGAAGTATTCATTATTTTT
>NW_007755917.1:0-1063 GCF_000696425.1 Galeopterus variegatus | reverse complement strand
CACCCTGCATGGACTGGGCAGATGTGCTGCAGTGACCCACTTGCTATAAACCCACCAACTACAACTCTTCACAGAAAACCCACAAATGTAGTGCCCTGGACCCCAGTAAAGGCTTGGTCCCACAGGTTCCTCTTTTTCTCTTGCTCCCCACTTGTTGATTGAGCATGTGGTTTAATCCGTTTGTGTAGCTATGACAGAAACACCTGAGACTGCATAATTTATAAGGAAAAGAGGTATATTTGGCTAACGATTCTGGGACAGCTGCATCTTGCACGGGCCTCAGGCTGCTTCTGCTCATGGCAAAAAATGGCAGGCAGCTGGTGGGAACAAGCCGATCACATGGCGAGAGGAAGCAAGAGAGAGAGAGAGAGATGAGGTGCCAGGGTCTTTTTAAGGAAGGAGCTCTCACAGGAACTGATAGAGCAAGAACTCACTCATTAATCCCCCCTCCCCCAGGGAGAGCATTAATCCATTCATGAGGGATCCACCCCCATGACTCAATCAGTTTCCAGCACTGCCACTTGAGGATCAAATTTCCACATGAGTTTTGGAGGGGACAACAGATCCAAACTCCATCATCAGGTGTTTCCCCAACAGTTTTCTCTTTCCCATTGGCCCTGGAAGGGATGTTGCCCTCTTCTCTTTGGGGTCTATAAGTAATACACTGCCTGTGTTATTTCATGTGTGCTTTCAGTTGCTTCCTCTGTGTCTCATCTGACCAATACACACCCAAATCTAACTTCTTTCCAGGTCAGGGCTCTCCTAGAAAGTAGCTCTCTTGGTCGGAATAAAGTAAACACAGGTCAGACAAGAGCCACAAGGGCATTCACCAGTATAAATAAGTTTCCTGAGAGAGACATACCTGGTAATGGGTCAGACAGACCCTTAGGCATTAGCCATCCACCAGGATAAAGAAGTATCCTATGGAAGGCACAATGTAAATATCCATGATCACCTCCCCTGGAGCCCCACGAGAGCAGGGCTAGAGTTTGTAGCCACTTTCATGAGAGAGATCTTAAGACCAAATTTGGAAAAACAAACACAAAACAGAGAGAGAGAGAGA
>NW_007755916.1:6467-7314 GCF_000696425.1 Galeopterus variegatus | reverse complement strand
TTGGGTGTGTGGGACCCCAAATACAGTGTCACTGGATATATGTGTGCAAGTATATAGAAAATCCAATCCAAACTCCTATCAATAGAAATCAAAATCCCTCCTGGAAAGCAATTTAACTTCAAAATGTGTGTATCCTTTGACAGAGTAAATCCACTTTGGGGAAGTTAACGTAAAGAAATAACCTTATAGCTATATACATACTGAAAATGTTATGCACGAAGACACTTTTTGGAGCATTATCTAGATTTTGGTGAAAAACTGAAAACTACCCAACCAAGTAACAGTGAATGAATGGCCAAGAAAGTACATTATTCATCTATGGACTATTATGCAACCACTAAAAATGATGACCAATTTTGTAAGTGATAACACAGAAAATGTTGATATATAGGCCAAACAAAACCATCAGGATATATTATGCATAGTTTGATCACAACTGTGTAGAAATATTCTCAAAGATCAAAAACTATGTGCAGAAAATAGTGTAAAAAATGGGCTATTTTAAAAAGTAGAATACGAAGATGAAATTTCAGTTTTAATAATAAATTACATTATTATAAGGGAAAATAAAATATTTATAATCCCAAATCTATCCTGTGCTGCAAATTCTGGCCAGTCTAGCTGTAGCTCTTCGTATTTGTTTATCTGGTATCACATGTCAGGCGTGTTCTCAGTACCAGGCACCCTGCCTGGCAGACGGAGGCTCAGACCACATAATTGTACCCCATTGTCCTTCTTCGGTAACACACCATCTTCGTAGGACTTGGTTTCTGGGCACTCATTTTTGCATCTCTTTAAAAACCCAACACTCTACATGTCCAATGGGTTAACTGCTTCTCCAAGTGAG
>NW_007755916.1:0-2143 GCF_000696425.1 Galeopterus variegatus | reverse complement strand
ACGCTCAGCCCATCATCTAAAACAATCCTACCCCAGCAGCTAAAACAATCCCCTTCCGACCACAAGTGGACATCCTGCAGAATGTTTTAACAAGATCACTTTGCTAAGATTATGCTTAAATGACGTTATGGAAATAAAATAAGCATAATGCCTTTTTCCCTACTTTGGTTTTTCTAATGGCTAAGCAATTAATTCAAATGCCTCACAGTCTGCCCAATTTTACTTCTCAATTTCAGCCAAACTAACAGGATCATACAATTCACTGTTAAGCTTTTTTTTTTTTTTTCTGTGAGGAGGGCTCTTTTTAATGAGTAACTAGTTAGTCTCCATTATAAGCCATTCAACTTAAGTCAACCACGGAGTAGTCAAATTTGTGTCAATACAGACCCATGGAAATCACAGCAAGTGAACATCAGAAAATTCAATAGGTACAAACATTTATACAGTATTCAAATTCATGGGAGGCAAATGATTAAAAAATTGCAAACTTTGCTCAGTTAAATCTAAGCCAATCCTCACTCATAAGCATGTGCCTATTTTTCACAGTATACTCGTATATTCAACTGGGCAATTTATGCTTCCATTGCTTCCATCCCCTAGGACTATAAGTAGTAGTGAAATTTGGGGACCAAGTAGGGGGACCTGAGGCCCAGGAAAGCCACATCAGAGGCTGAGACCAGCTGGGAAAGATGAGGTTGCCAAGGTATTTTTATTCCAGTCAAATGTAAGCTCCTAACTTGAACATAGATATTGTTCTTGGAGGGTATAAGAGTCATGTTGGATTCATTCCATAAAAATTGGGTGAAAGATCACAACAACCCCAGAATTTTAGATGTGCAAGAGACCCACAGAGAACTTGTAGCTTCAATGTGTTCAAAGTTGGTTCACAACTCCAGAAGGTGTACAAAGTCATTCTGCAAACAACAGGAAATGAATTTCCAATTCCTCAAGCTCCATATCTGCTATTTTTAAAAATGCATCTGCCCATGCCCCTCTTACAGTCTCCAGGTTCTCCTTTCCTGCCTCTCCTTCCACAATTGCCTTCAATTTTTAGAAAAAAAGCAACATTCGCAAGCAGACTGAATCCATGTAGGGCACTGCCTCAAGCTGTGAAACCTCCAGGGTGCCAAGCAAAGAAATACTCTGAGAAAGCATCACTCCTGAGGGAATTCCTTAAGAAATACTGGGGAGGGAAAAGACAGTGTTTACTTATTCAGGGACACACAAGGAGCATCCCTCATGCCTAACAGCTTCTAGCTGCCCACCGACCTGAGGATCGGACCCCAGAAGTGAGATGGTTGTCACAGATACACATGAGCTTTCTTACTTGAATTGAAATGTGAAGTCAGGCTTTTTCTGACAGAAATTAGGTATCATTTGACTGAAGACTGGCTTTGCCAATTAGGCACATGTAGGCGTTTTCATAATTGAACCAGTTCAATTTGAAGCCCCAAGGTTTTGACAAAAATAATTTTTTTTTCCTTTTTGTCTTTTTTTTTTTTTACTGACCTGTAATGGGATCGCAACCCTCAGTGTCGCGCCCGTACCGGGGACCGGCAACGGGATCGCAACCCTCGGTGCTGCACCTGCACCGTGCTCAGCCAGTGAGCGGGAACCGGTCTCCACATGGGATCCGAACCCTCAGCGGGAGTGCCGCCGCACTCCCAAGCGGCACACTCTCCCGTGAGCCACCGGGCCGGCCCCTTGACAAAAATAATTTTAAAGCACAAATACAATAGACAAATTAAATGGTTTGCAACCATTTAAGCTTATGATGAAAAAAAAAAAATCCTTAGATGGGCTACTTAAAACTTTGAGGTAAGTTTCAAAATTCTTTTAGGTTATATGAGGGGTCATCAAAAAGTTCGTGGAAAGTTCCATTTTATTTTTCGATTCCATTTTTCCATGAATTTTTGAAGTACCCTTGTATGTAAGCAAAAACGGTTGATGATGACAGTTCTAGATTAATTCTTCTTTGATGGAAGGTCTGATAACCTTAGAGAATGGTCATTTTCCTGCGGTGAGAAAGCTGCCCTCCAGGTCTAGGTCCTATAAGCCTTCTTTTAAAATAGGCACAGCTTCTTGCCAGGCAGCCAGGCTGGGAGTCCCCTAAACACCAGCTCTAGCAAAAGCACCTCACTGA
>NW_007755915.1:6502-7314 GCF_000696425.1 Galeopterus variegatus | reverse complement strand
CAGTTTTTAGATATTGAACATTTCCAGCACCCCCAAATTTCCAGACCCTTTTTTGTATCTTATACTTATAAAAACCACCTCATTACTTGACTGTGGGCTCCATGATAGCACACAGCTTGACTTCAGTGTTTTCTACTGTACTTTTAGCATATAGCTAGAATATGGGAGTTGTTCAATAAAAGCTTTGAAAAACAAAAACAAAAAGGATTTCCTGCTGCCTAGTACTGAAATTAAAGAATTATTTAGTTACTGCAATATATTTTCTCAAAGATTTTAGACTTCATTTCACTTCAGAAGAGCAAAATACCCAGTCATTAGATCATTTACTCCTGCCTGTTGTCCAGCAAAACAGAAAACCTCTTAGTTCAGGAGAAGTATCTCAGTGGATAGTTGGGGTGGGGTAGTGTGGGGGACTGATATGTGGGGCATGGTCAAAATGGCCTTTAGCTTTATTTGCATCATTCCTGTTTTTATAGTAAGAATACTTTCATGTATTTTACTTAGATAATTCAAAATTAATAAAATTCCCTACCACCTCCCAAAGAGAAGTATAGATTATTTTTCTGTCGGTCCCTTCATCTTTTATATTCTGATTTTATATTCTTTGGTCTTTGAATCATGCCTTGAGAACCACCATTCTAAATTACATCACTTTTCAGTAACTTGAATTATTTCAGGAAAGTTGTGAAGTGTTTTCTCTTTTGAGTTATATCTGTATAGGTGTATGTGTGTGCCTTCATATGCATATATGTGTATGTTAACATATATATGTGTGTTAATTTGGAAACTTGAAAGCAATGAAGATTTTTTAA
>NW_007755915.1:0-1059 GCF_000696425.1 Galeopterus variegatus | reverse complement strand
AAAAAAAACATTTGTGCCGGTTATTTAATGGTCTAATTTCTGTCAAAGTGGCAGTCCTCTGGAGAAAGGCAAATCAAATATTCTGGGATAACATCACTTATATCAACTTATTCATTTGATATTCGGGTATTTTCATTAAAGTGCAGCACAAAATGTGTTTTACAATCTCTGCTTTTTCAGCTTTCTGATTGTTTGGTTCCCACGTAAGTGGGCAGTACTTGTACTTTAAGTTTGACAGTCTTTTACAGTCATAAATAATAATAGTTGAAAACCAAGAAAAGAAAAAATAAGTCAAATCAGTTAGTTATTGTAATATTGATTTGTGGCTGAAAAAAAGTGTTATAAATGTAATTTTTATCTTTGAATCACCAAATCATCTTTGAGGAAAGGAAAAAAGCAAAGCAAAATGCTGTCAGTCATTTTAAACTCATTGAGAAATAGCTTATGAACAAATGTGTTCCACATTTGAAGAAGACTGAGAGAGCTGTTGATTTGGCATTTACTGATATAGTTAAAGGTTCTGTCACCTTTAATTTTGGGTAAGGTGAACAAATACAGTTTTCATCCCTTTTGTTCTACTTTTTATATCTCTGTTGCTTTGAAAAGTAGGTAAATTGTGCTGTGAAGAAATATATAATGATTTAGGCCAGTGCTTATCTAATGTGCATATGAATCTTTTGGAAATCTTGCTAGATGACAGATTCTGATTCAGAAGGTCTGGGGAGGGCCCTGAGATTCTGCATATCTTACAAGTTCCTGGGTCATGCCCAAGGACCACACATTGAAAAGAAAGAATCTATGCTTACATCGAGTAGCAAGGAGCTCATGTTTACACATACACACCCACACAGGGTCAGGTGCAGAGAGGACTGAGTCATACTCCTAAATTGAGAAGTAGTGCCATTCTCTTCTGTGGCACATTGTCACTGTTGATCCACAAAAGGCCCCTCTTTCACTTAGCCAGCACATTCTTTACTTTACCTAACCTCGTGATGCCTTAATTCTGAGGCTCTCAGTGTCTGAGATTTTTAGTCTCTAAAGTCTTTTGTTCCCTGATAT
>NW_007755914.1:0-7314 GCF_000696425.1 Galeopterus variegatus | reverse complement strand
GGCTGTGGGAATAAACAAACTTTTTCTTAGCTTTGTGACATTGCAACTTGCCACATTGCAGGTTCAAAGTGTACTCTCAAAAAATTGATTCTTATTCTGGTTTTTCAAGATCTTTTTGTGCTCTCTTTTATCAGTAAGTGTAGTACTCAACTGGCATTGAGAAAAGCAAGGATTAACTGATTGTCTATGATATGGCTCACAAATATCTGAGAGTTAAAATTATAAGAAGGGCAGTCATACTCTTCTATCAGAGTTTAGTTGTCAATCTCCTGTGATAGAACCATCCCTAGTTACCCAGCCCAGAATGGTAGCCACTTGCTGCATGTGGCCTGTGAGCACTTGAAATGTGGCTAGTCTGAACTGAGATGTACTGTAAATATAAATTCCACACCAGATTTTGAAAAATTAATATGAAAACTGTAAAATACTTATTAATAATTTTTATATTGATTACCTTCTGAAGTAATATTTTGGATATATGGGGTTAAGTATAAGAGTAAAGTTGAATTCACCTGTTCCTTTTTATCTTTTTTAATGTGGTTACTTGAAAATTTAAAATTATATAGGGTGTTTGTATTTGTGGCACACATTATATTTTAATTGGACAGCATCAGTCTAATGCGTTTGTCAAAATAGCATGTTCTTATGTTCCATTCCTAAAGATTCTGGTTCAGGTTTGTGGTTGGGAACCAGGAATCTTCATTTTCAAACAAACAAACAACCCAGATGTGATCTAAGAAACACACTTAGGAAAAACAAAACTGGAGTACGGGGTAGTCATAGAGACAGATAATTGAGTAATAAGTAAAGCGATTAAATAAAGCATGATAAAGGTTAGGACAGGAGAAGTCCATGTACTATATAATGCTGTATTTGATTGAGAGGAGGGGAGTCAAAGTAGGTTTCCCAGAGAAATAAGCTGTGTCCCACATGCTGACAAGTAGTTAGCCAGGTGAAGATTGAGACTCTATTTCACTGGAGAGACCAGTGCAAAGGTCAGAGAGGAAAGCAAAGCAGCTTGGTGACTTGCAGAGTCCAACATTTATAATATGGTTGGAGAGAGAGAATAGAGGATGGGAGAAATGAGAGATGATTCTAGAAAAATAGTTTGGACTCAGGTCATGAAGAACTTGTAAACTATGTTAAGGGATCTGATTTTTACCTTAAGATAATGGAACATCACTGAAGAGATTTTAAGGAATGGAGTGGCATTATAAAATGGGTAGTAGGAACATCTTGTACTCAGGGATGTATCATTACAAGGTTGTCATGGAATCAAGGAAGGAGAATGTTCATTTGAAGTTAATTTGTTTTTAATTGAGACTATGAATCATATGATTTTTGTCTCCTCTTTTTTGTGATGACTTGGAAATGTAAACCCAAATTTATGACCCTATCTAGGCCTATACAGTACATGATAGAATGTTTCAAATTTTTGTGCTACAGTTTTACTAGTGAAATTGCCATTTTTCTTCCCTTTAATTCCTTTGACTTTTATACTCTCAATTAATTTATTCTTTTGTGTTTTATGCAATTTTAAACAACCTCATTTTGTGAATGTTGTGAATAAAGGAAGGTAGAAATAAGTATAGAATAATCTGACTCTTAGAAAATGATTCTGGACAAACTAAAGATGTGACTATTAAAAGTGTTTTTTTTAACTGTGAATTAAGAAGAATAATGATAAAATTGCTTGGAAACTACAAATTTTGCCTTGCTTAATCAGTAATTTAACAAGAATTCCTATGCCTATTGCATGCAGAATGTTCTGGTAAGCTAGAATGTTCTGCTAGGCTAGAAGTAAAGGCCATAAGTCCATGTTCTCCAAGGGAGTTTATATTTGTTTCCTTTTGTGTGTTACTTATCAAGTATGAGCTCATGAATTTAATTTATTTACTTTTTCTATAACGTAATTCCCCAAACACACTTTACATTACTTAACAATCACGTGGAATCTAGCTTTCAATAAAGATGCTTTCAATTGCTTGTATTGATCTTTCCAGACTGGATGATGAAGTTATGCATTATTTTTTCATACCTTTGTGGTCACATGGGGAATTTATTTCATATATAGTAATAGAACTTGGCATTTATATGATAATTTCCATTTATTTCATCCATTATCTTCTACCTCAGTGAATTACAGAGTTCTGGGGAAATTGTTCTTAGGATTTTTTCTAGGCTAGGAAAGATTGTATATCCCAGGTGAAATTACAAGGTGTTTTCTCAACTTTTTCATTGCAAGAAGTTGGTGTGGAGCATTGTTAGAGAGAAGTTGAAGTTGTTTCTGAGCTTTTAACTTCTATTTTATTAGAAAAGTATAACTGTTTATTGTGAAGCAATACCTGTGAGTTGAAATTTTAGGAGCTTTCCCTGGTGTTCACAATACCACACACTCCTTGCCTACTTCCATTTCCCTGACTATTCATCTAAGTTTATTTTGCTAGCTCCCTTTTCCTCCCTTAGTGCAAATTAGGCATTCTTAAGGGCTCGGACCTTAACCTTTTTATTTTTGGGGGGCTCTGTCTACACTATCTCCTTGGGTGATCTGTTCTAGTCGTCTGGGGTTTAGAGGTATCTGTATGCTCATGGATCCCAAATGTACATCTCCAGCACTGTTGTAGATTGCATGGCCCTCCTCCCATCTCACTGAGGCTTAATCCCCACTGTAACTGTTGAGGGTGGGAAATCCTATTATGGTAACTGAAAGGTGGGGCCTTGAAGAGGTGGTTAGATTGTAGGACCATGCCATAGTGAATGAATTAAAAATGGTGGTCATGGGTGTGTTCTGGGTTCTGAGTGCTTTAAAAGGAGAGTGTGTGAGGAGCTGTCTCTTGCTCAGTCTGCTCCCACCACTCCACAATGTGATACCTTGCTGTCACTGGAGTCACGACTAAAGAAAGCCTTCACCTGATGTGTTCCCTGGACTTTGGACTTCCCAGCCTCAGAAGCTATAAGCAATAAATTTCGTTTTCTTTATAAAATACCCAGTTCTACACATTTTGTTATAAGCAACAGAAATGGACTAATATAAGCACTAACCTTTTCCTTAAGTTCCAGAATGGTATATTCACTTAGCTTTCTCACTGGCATCTCCAATTAACAAGTCCAAAAGAGAACTCCGGATTTCTTCACGTCTAAACATGCACCTTCCCAGTATTTTCTATCTCAAAAGCAGCCTTATCTACCCAGTTGTTCAGACCAGACCTAAAGGCCATTTTTAATTCCTCTTTTCCTCATGTCTAAATGATGAAGATAGTGATAACTAACATTTATTGAGTACTCGAAGGCTCTCTTCTAATGACTTCAATCTATGAGATGAGCACAATTATTATCTCTGTCTTATAGATGAGGAAACTGAGATAAGGAAAGTTGGGTAAACTTGCCCAGTACATGGTGGAGCTGAAATCTGATCAGGAGAAAAGCCTGTTGATTCTACTTCCAAAGTTTATCCAGAATACATCCAGTAATCTCCATTTTCAATGCTGATAATATAGTCTAAGTTACAATCCCCTCTCAACTGAACAACCTCTGTACCTCCTACCAGCTTCTACTCTTTGTTCCAATCTAAACCATCTCATAATATTTTTTTCACATGCAAGTCAAGTTGAAGCAGTTCAGTGATTTCCTATGGAACTCAGAAAAAAAATCTAAACTTCTTACAGGGCCTATGAGATCCTACATGATTAAGTCTCCAGATTCACTTGAATCACTCTTTTTTCCCTCATCCTCTAGACTATAACCACACTGGCCTTTTAAGTTTTTGAGAGAACAAAAGTTGTTCCTACCTCAAAGCCTTTGTCCTTGCTATTCCCTCTGCCTGGAATGAACTTTCTTCAAATTGTTGAATTTCTGGCTCTTTCTCATTCAGGTTCATCACAATTACTGTCTCCTTAGAGTCAATGCCTCAACCAAAGCCCAACTCCCACACTCACCGCTACCCCATTATCCTGTCTTATTTTCTTTAGAGCACTTATTAGTGCTAATACTACCTTATGGTTTGTTGTCACCGTTTTCCTTTTTGCCCTTGACTCTAACTAGACCATAAACACTGTATTGGCAGGAACACTGTCAATAGGCTCATGGCTGTATCATCAGTTCTAGAATATCGCCTTGCAAAGAGTAGGCACTCAATAAATATTTATTACTGAATACATTTTCTTTTCCTGAGGAGTTGTCCAAAAATAAGTAACTGCTACTGCTGTTGTTTTATGGCCTGAATAAACCAATATCTTTGACACATTATCCCCAAGGAATTTCAGTCAGAATGAAACAATAATTTGCTTGTCAACTTTTCAAAGATATAGGTCAGTAGGGTAGGGAGCAGGGTTAGGTGAAGGAGGCTCTTGCATCAGAAATAAAATTTAAGGGAGCACCAAAAATCTTAGTGATTGAGATAATACTTTAATGCAATATTAAAGAAGAATCAAATCAGCAAAAATGACCCAAACAAAAGACTGCTTCATTTATTAATAAAGTTTTAAACTTACACTGAATTCTAAGATCCATGATGGCAGAGATTTTGCTTAGTTCACCACAGTTTTCCCGGTGTCTGTCTAGAGTAGTGTGGGGTGCATAGTAGGCATTCAGTAAATGTTTGGTGAATTACTGAATAAATAATCTTTGTCCTAAGAGAAAAAATTTATAAATATCTACCACAGGTAAAGCACTAAGTTTTTCACTACAAACTAAAATAAAGTTTGAGATATAATCCCTGGCCCCAAAAAGGGGCTACAGATTACAAAGGAGAATTAAAGATTACAAAATAGTCAAGACAAACGTGATCTTTCTTCAACTTTCTATGCTGCTTTGAAGGCTTTTTTCTATCTCAATGTCCTACATTAACACTTTTTTTGGCTCCTAAAGATTATCTTTTTTGATCCTACCTTGCTTCCCCCCCCCACCCCAATCTCTTATTCATTTTTACTTCTCAGGGCCAGTGTAATAGAGTCAAATGTGCAGAGTGGGGAAAGGGAACAGTAGCCAAAATGATGTGTCTTCCTGAAACTGATGCTTCATAAGTGAACCCTGGGCCATCAAAGACTGCTTATTCCTCTAACTTGATCATTTCCTAGTTCTCAACATCCATTCTGATGTTCACTGACACAGCTGAACTATGCACATAACCATATTTAAAGTTGGGTCATTTCACTACAGCAGAGTAATAGGAAAACATAACATCAGGTGATTGGTTGCCTTTAACTCCCACACTCATGAAGATTGATTTTTAAAAGATTATTATATTTGATTTTATACATGTGAATATACTTGGAGATCTTTTTTTAATCATGTGAAACCTAAGCTTCTCTTACCTTAAAAGATAAGACTGTTATCATTTCAGATCAATATTTTCTAGGCTGTTAGAATTCTTCATTTCCTACCTTGATATTTGACAGGAAAATATATATGATCATCAACTCAAGAGTAAATCACTCCTAATAGCTTTGCCTGCTGGGATCCCTTTTCTTGTCACCTCCTTCTTAGAGAGATAATATAAAACAAATAAACATTAACATACCTAATATAGCTAAAAATCCTCTGAGTTGATAGTGAGGGGGGATAGATGGCTCTGGGAATGGTAAATTGATGCAATGTTTTTCAGGTAAAAAAAATTGACAATATATATAGAGTCTTAAAACAGTACACATTATAATCCTGCAATTCCACTTTGGAGATTATACACTGTGCAAATGATAACAAAATGTGGAGAAAAATATCTGCACAAAGATAGTTGCCATTGCATTATCTGAGACAGTGAAAAATTAGAAGCAGCCTAGAGACCAACATGAAATAAACAATTGGTAAGAAAAATTGCAGTTAAGTCTGGTGACTGACTGTTAGTGTACACTTCAAAATGACACATTAAAGTTTTTATTAACCACATGGGAAAATGTTTCATGAAGGAGCCAGTGTACAAAATTGCATATAGAATTAGATCTTAGGTAAATAAAAAAAGAATCACATAGACGAATTTCACCTAAAGGGAAATCTGCCAAACAGTTAATAGTGATGGCTTCTGGATGATGAATTCATGTGTTTATGTGTGGTTTTATATATTTTTATATTTTCTACAGTACATATAGGCCAATTTGATAATTGGGGGAAACAAACTGTTTTTATAAGGTCAGTAGCTCCTCCTTTGATTCAAGATTACACCCTGGAGTGCTGCTCTAGTTGTGATCACATCCAGAACCTTAAGATTTCTCAGCTGCCTAATAAACCAGAGAACACAATGATCTGGATGAATCATCCAGGATTTGGCTGGAGCTGCTATATTCATCACAGGGTCCTGCTGTTCCTGAGCAACTATTGTGGGGTTTATGAGCCCTGGAAGAGACAGCAAGTAAGAGCTGGAATTAGCTGTATTCTGATCTCAGTTACACAGATGTGGTTTTCATTGATTTTTATGGGAGATTTGTGTACATAATGAAGAGAAAAATGTCACTGATTTGTTTTAATTTAGCTTGAGCAGTAACCCTTTACTAATGTGACTCCTTCTGTAAGAGGCAAATCTGCTCTCACTTTTGTTTTTTAGCCATGGAAAGCGTTGGCTTAGATTCTTATAACCAAGGAAGTCCCAGTGAGCTTCAGACCAGCCTAGGCACTTGCACGCAAGTTGTGCTGTTATTTGCTTTTCATTGGTTCAAATATGTAATCCTTTCAGTTATAAGTTAATGGAACCAAGATATATGTAGTGCTCCTCCTCCTCTCATCCCCCCAGTTTAGATTAGACAGTAGATGAGGGTTTTTCAACCTTGGCATTATTGAAATTTTGGGATGTATACTTTTTTATTATAGAGGACTGTTCTCTAAAGGATGTCTAGCAACATCCCTGACTTCTACCCATTAGTTGCTAATAGCATCTCTTTCCTCCAGTTGTGATAAAAATGTCTCTATACATTGCCAAATATCCTCTAAAGGTAAAAATAGCTCCCAGGTGAAAACTATTGGATTAGATAAAGTATAAAGTAAAAGCCAAATGAAATACAACAATTTTAAATTACAGACATGTTATTAAAATCATCGATACTCTTCTTGCTTAGAAAATAATTTAAGATAGCTATAAAAGAACTGCATACTTTTCAGCAATATTGAATAAAAATACATAAAGTAATAATCATAAAAATAATAAATTTGGCCTCAAAATTAAAAATTTCTGCTTAAAAAATGATTATTAATAAAATAGAAAAACCAAAGATTTGGAGAAAATATTTGCAAAACATGCATCTGACAAAGAACTTAATGTCCAGAATATATGAAGCTCCTACAGCTCCATAGTAAAAAGGAAAAAAAAAAAAAAAAAAAAAAAAAACC